>NC_057810.1:202937891-202945416 GCF_018294505.1 Triticum aestivum | reverse complement strand
AGTCTCATCCGGTGTTGCCCTGAGAATGAGATATGTGCATCTCCTATCGGGATTTGTCGGCACATCGGGCGGCTTTGCTGGTCATGTTTTACCATTGTCGAAATGTCTTGTGAACCGGGATTCCGAGGCTCATCGGTTCTTCCCGAGAGAAGGTATATCCTTCGTTGACCATGAGATCTTGTGAGGGGCTAAGTTGGGACACCCCTGCAGGGTATATTATCTTTTGAAAGCCATGCCCGCGGTTATGAGGCAGATGGGAATTTGTTAATGTCCGGTTGTAGACAACTTGACACCAAATACAAATTAAAACGCATCAACCGCGTGTGTAGCCGTGATGGTCTCTTTTCGGCGGAGTCCGGGAAGTGAACACGGTTTTGGGTTATGTTTGACGTAAGTAGGAGTTCGGGATCACTTCTTGATCATTGCTAGCTTCACGATCGTTCTGTTTGCTTCTCTTCTCGCTCTTATTTGCGTATGTTAGCCACCATATTTGCTTAGTGCTTGCTGCAACTCCACCTCATTACCACTTCCTACCCATAAGCTTAAATAGTCTTGATCTCGCGGGTTTTGAGATTGCCGAGTCCTCGTGACTCACCAGATACTATCACAACAATTGCAGGTGCCGACGATACCAGTGCAGGTGATGCAACCGAGCTCAGATGGGAGCTCAACGAAGACCTTGGTCGTTGCTATGTTTCGTTTCATGTTGATCAGTAGTGGAGCCCAGTTGGGACGATCGAGGATCTAGCAATTGGGTTATCTTCTTTTCTTTTGGCTTCGTCCGTAGTCGGACCATGTGTGTACTCTGAATGATGTATGATTTATTTATGTTCATTGTGTGAAGTGGCGATTGTAAGCCTACTCTTTATCCCATTCTTGTTCATTACATGGGATTGTGTGAAGATGACCCTTCTTGCGCCAAAACCACCATGCGGTTATGCCTCTAAGTCGTGCTTCGACACGTGGGAGATATAGCCGCATCGTGGGTGTTATAAGTTGGTAATCAGAGCCATCCCCGACTTAGGAGCCCCCTGCTTGATTGTTTGCTGGCGTTGTTGGGTCTAGAAAAAAATGTTTTGAGTCTTAGGATTATATATATCAGAGAGTAGGATTCTTTTTACTCCACAGTCCCTTCGTCGCTCTGGTGAGGTCTCCTGACGTAGATGTTTTGACTTTCCTCTCCTCAAATTTCACTAAAAAAAATTTAGGATCACGCGGGTATCTTGGAATCGTTCCGATGGTTTTGTGACGAGAACATTGTTCTTGGTGCCTCCTGTGTGTTATGTGGCAGTGACCCGGGGAGTTGAGCTCCGAGGTGTTGTCGTCATAATTTTATCGTTGCAGTTCTGGAATACCTGAGTTTTGCCGACATCGAAAATCTCTCTTATGCAGTTGTTGGTGAGATAACCTCGACGCCACCCAGTACTGGGGTGGGAGTTCGGGAGTATTGCCATAACTCGTATAATGGATGCTTTTCGAAGGTTGAGGTGCACGATTTCCGGAGTTTTTCTTGGTTATGTGTTGACGGATGGATACAGCTTGGATGTAGGAATTGTTAGTTTTGGGTGAGATATATATTGCTTCCCCTGTATCCCCAACACCAGATTGCATAACCAGAAAGTTTTGGGAGTTTTATAGGTGGGAATTCAAGTAGCTCCTAGAATATCTTTTCAACAGATGCATGATATGAGATTGGGGTTCGACGTCTAGTGGTCCACCTTTCCACGATCGTTTTTACAGTGGTCTTGTTGTGTCTTAAAGAACCCTTGGCTATGCTGGTTCGGGGACACTCCGTATGTCATGTGCACTGCCTTGTACATGATGGTGCTGTACAATCGAGCCCGTGTGGGCCCCACCACGAAAACTTCAGACGGAATCTCTATCATATGTTTGTTCCGGCTTATTCTGCAAGTCAAATCCTTTGTTTTGTTTTGAGTTGTGGTATTCGAGTTGCTTCGAAGTCAAATGTTGAATCCATACCTTCCCTAAATGGTGTTCTCATATTTCTATGGGAGTGCTAATCCTTCTTGATCATCGAGGTTGTCTTGTTAATTCTTTTCCAACCGGCGTGCTTCTCTTCAAGTGGTTCCGATCATTTCAACATTCGCAAGATCAATTCTAAGTTTTCTCAATGGTATCCATTCCATCTGCCCCAAGTTGCCTTTGTTTTTCCCGCCCTCCCACCCTTTTCTTCAAGGACTCATATATTTTAATCATGTATCCATTTATTCATGTGAAGTCACTTCAACCTTTTCAATCAATGTTCTGATCCGGTAATCCCTCGTGAAGATGCTCACGAGCTTCAAGTTTATTATTCTTCGTCTCTTTTCTTCTCCGGTGGATTTAACTCAAGCTTTCGGTGTTGATCATATCCTTTTTCCTCGTTCAAATGCTATCCCATGCCGATGCATCTCATAATCGTTCACCTCTCTCTCTTCATATCCGGAGTGTGGAAGATATCTCGGAAGATTCGTGTTTCCATTCTCAATCAGTTCAAGCTATTTGGAGATTATTATCTCATTCAAGTCATTTAATTCAACCGGTGCAACCCCCCTTTCAATCAATCATTCAATGATGTTTTCCTTTTGAGTGGGCCCTAACCCATAGGTCTTTTTCCAGGATCTTACCTGACTCTTCGAATTATCAGGAGCGATTCTCAAATTCATTTCCAAGTTTGATGTAAGAATGAATTTCATCAGTCATATGCCTTTGTCCAAGATCTTCCAAATTCTTTCATCGTTGATTCAACCTTTCTATTCTTTATTATGGAGTGTCTCAACAATTCATGGTGGTTCTCGTCATCATTCTTAGCATGTGAAGACCGAAGAAGGGTTTCCTCTAAATCTTGTCCCTTCTCTCGAAGATTCATGGCTCTCTTAAATTCTTTTCACCCATCCGGAGCAATTCAAGAGTCTTTTCAGATTGATTCTCCATAGCCAATCATCTCAGAATTATTCATTCTCAGCTTTCAGCTCTCGTTCTCAAATTCTTCCGGTGCATCGTTCAAATACCCTCTAATCAGTTCATGATCTCTTCGTTCTCATGTATCTAAATCCCCTCAAGTATCTTCATTCATTTTCCAATTCTTCCCGGTGAATTGTGCCTTCGCTACTTTCATTTTCTATTCTTATGGTGGTTCGTTCAAGATTTCTCTTCCTTTGTTATCATATCAAATATTCATTGTTTCCAAATCCCACCGGTGGTTCCATCAATACCTTCTGAAGTTTACACTATATCTCTCTTAATCCTTTCTACGGGAATAAGTAGTATGCCAAATCCATTGCTTGTCATGAATTTAATTTGATGAAGGATAAGCATATAATAAATCTTATTCTTATTTCCTCGAGGTGATCCAATTCTTTTCTTCCGGAGTTCTTCATGGAGGCTCTACATGATGGTTCATCAAGGATTTAATTCCTTCTCGAAGTGTTCATCGAGATTCTTTTCAGAGGAGTTAAAGCATTCTTCATCGTGCATTCCAAAGTGCAATTCTTTCTATCTTATCTTTTCAGGTGGTGTTATATCATTCTTGACAATTTCCATCCATGTTTCGCGATTCACATGTTGTCAAGAATGAGGTATTTTAAATCCATCAATCTCTTCGTTGGAGTTATCTTGTGTCATATTTCACCTAAAGCCTTCCCTAAGGAATGTTGCTATTTGTGGTGCTTATCAATGATCCAAGTTTTCTGCAATCCTCTCGGCAAAAGCAGTTTTCATCTCTTCATTGATCTCAAGCAATCAATTGTTTCTGTTAGTGGTCGGTTGTCACCTCATCATTTTGAGATGTTTGCCATAAGCCCACAACAAGCTTGTGCTTTTCGTTGTTGATTTTCCAACAACTCCGTTAAATTCTTCTTTGCAAGGATGCTTTCCAAGATCATTTTTGGTTAAAGTTGGCATTTTTCTTCACCATTATGTTATTCCAATGATCTATCTTCTATTCTTTCTTCCGGAGGCATTATGATGTTGCTCTCTCCACTCATCATCTCGAATTAAGGATCGTGTTCTTTTCTTGCTTATCCATTTAACCGGAGTGTTGTGTCTATCATTCCTCTTTTAACCAGAGTCTCATCCAAGTGCTTTCATTTTGCCAAGTTCATATTCTATTCCTTCCATTTCCAACTGAAGTTTCGTCGAATTTGTTCTTCCTCGTTCCTTATTTATCTCGTTTCAACCAGAGTGGTTCCAATTCCTTCTTGTCCATTGTACTCGTCATTCATTGCTTTGAATCCTTCAAGGTTCATATGGTGTTCCTTGTTTCTATTTTCTACCGCATTGCTCTCAATTGTGTTCAACTGCGTTGTGTTCTTTCTTTCAACTTTTCAACCTCTCAAGGTTCTTTGGTTTCACTCGTTCGTCAAAGAAGCAACTTAGTTTTACCGCTTCTCTTCCTCTTCTGTTTTCTCTCTTGTGCCATCCTAGATCTCGGGACGAGATCCTCTTATAGTGGTGGAGTGTTGTAACGCCCCGAGACTGATGCTCGAGAAGACTTCCAGCTATTCCGAGTTTCGCCGTGTGTTTCTTTTGTGCTTGCTCTTTTATTTTTGCATTGCATAATGCCATCATGCCATTTAATATTTTATAACTCTTTTAAATAAATTGCATGGATTTTTCGATCCATTTAAATCGAGGGAATTCACTTGTGATTTCTCTTTATAACATATTAAAGCCTCTCAATATTATTAGGGAGCTATATTAAATATTCCACTAATTCGGAATCACCCATAAACACACTTGCAAAATAATTTCGTTCCTTTTCTGCTTCAAGTTTGGTCTCCAACCTTGCCAGTTATTCTTTTATCATATTCCGGAGCTCCACCAAAAATCCGAACATTTTTGGACCTTCTTAACCCTCACTTCCTATTCAGACCATTTGAATTTAAATCAAATGAGTTTGAATTTAAACTTTCGGTCATGCCCACTTCTATTTTTCTTGGATCAAGCTCATTTTGCGAGTCCGGGAAAATTATCCCCATGCGCAAATATTTCCCCTAACCTCTCTTTCTTTTCTTTCTTTTCTCTGTTCTATTTTATTATTCATTAGTGAGAGAAGAGAGCCCAGCAGCCTATCCAGGCCGGCCCGTTCCACAGGCCCAGCTGCGCCTCGCTGTTAACCCTAGCCCCGACCGATCCCCATCTCTCGATCTCTCTCCCTCGTCTCCTCCCTCGCGCCGCCAGCGCCCGATCCCCTCACCTGTCGCTCGCTGGCCCCCTCTCCCTCTCCTCGCGATCCCTTCCTTCCCCTCGTCGCCTCCTCCCTCCGCTGCGCGCGAGGCCGTCCATCCCCGTTGCCCCGCTGCATCGCCTGACGCCACTCCATGTCTCGCCGCCTCCGTCTGCTTCCCCTGCTTCGGGCAGCAGCTCGGGAACGAGCAATCCCGCCGGCCTGCCAGGCCACCGGGGCTCCCTCCGCCGTCGAGCAGCCCAGCAGATGAGCCCCGTGCCATCCTTCCCTCCATCGCCCCTCCCTGCTTCGCCGGCCGTTGCGCCGCCATGCTCCAGCGCTGCCTTGAGGTCATCATCCTCGACCTCCATGCCGTCCCAGAGTCCCCTGCCTCCTCTTCACGAGCGCCCGTGCACGCTGGTCCTCTCAGCCCATGCCAGGTGCTCCTTCCCTGCGCTCGAAGTCAGCCGCGACCTGAGCCGTCCGAGCGACTCCCTGCAGCGACCTCCCTGTCTCTCGTGCGACCTCCTGCCTCTCCCTCGTCTGCAAGGGAGACGAGCGACCGAAGCCTCACGCCAAGCTCCCCTGCATCGCGCGAGTCGCCGAGCCCCTGCCTCCTCGACCACTTCAAGTCCCTGTCGCCGGCTTCCTGTCTTGCTTCTTTTGGACCAGCAAGAATATCGCCAAGGACCGTACGCGGACACATCGTCTCCAGGATTTTTCACCAGGTACCTCTACGTGCGGATTCACGACCCTTCGGATGCGCCAAGTTCGACTACATGGACAGTCATGTACCTCTACCGACGACCCCGGACATCTACGAAAAACGTGTACAACTACCGTCGCCAAGATCGCGAGTACCTCTGCCGTCGCCGTGGACCGATAGTACCACTACTTCCACTATCGTCGCGAGAACGACTACTTCCACGACGTCCGTGAACCACTACGGTCGCCCCGAAGATGTTGGATTCGTCAAGTACCTCTCCGAGACGAACGTGTACAACTACTTCCTCTGCGATCGCTACGAGAACGTCTACTTCCTCTACATCATACCGAACCCGAACCGCTCCGAAACGCACGCTTTGAAGGTATAACCCGATACGACCGCGATGAGATGCCCTTGCATGTATGAGATGTACGATATGTTTGCACCGTGCCCGTTTGTCTTTGCACATTCCTCGTTTGCCATGCCACCGTCCCGTGGGAACCCGGAATCCGGGATCACCCCACCATCTTGCATGACTCGCTCACGCCCATTTCTTTTGCACCGATATCTCCGTGAGTTACCGGAACCGATATGTTGCAGTGGCATCATTTTCGGATTCGTTGTCGTGGTAACTGTTTTGTTCCGCCACGGTGACAAATGCCTCGTACCATGCTCATGTTAACTTTTTCATAAAATTGCATAAAACTTGTATGTGTCATCTTGCCATGTTTAAACTTGCCTAAATAGTTAGTTCAATTATGCTTCACCTCTTGCCATGTTTAACAACATTTAATATTGATGTGTTCCTAACCGAGAGATAAACTAAATAATTGATGTGGTGTTCCGTCAATATGCAACCCGTTGCATATTGAGCTCCACTTAAATTGTAGTGTTGTTTGCTTCACCTTGCCAGGTCATGCCTCATTAAACCGGACATGCATCATACTTGATTGTGCATCATGCCATGATTATGCTTGTGTGTTTACTATGTTGTATGCTTCTTTCCGGTTTGCTTCTCTCGTTAACTTCGGTTTCGTTCCGGAGTTGTGAGGATTCGTTCGACTACGTCCATTTGTCTTCTTCATGGACTCGTTCTTCTTCCTTGCGCGATCTCAGGCAAGATGACCATTACCCTCGATATCACTTCTATCTTTGCTTGCTAGTTGCTTCGTTCTATCGCTATGTTGCGCTACCTATCACTTGTTTACCATGCCTCCCAAATTGCCATGCCAGCCTCTAACCTTTTCACCCTTCCTAGCAAACCGTTGTTTGGCTATGTTACCACTTTTGCTCAGGCCCTCTTATAGCGCTGTTAGTTGCAGGTGAAGTTGAAGATTGCTCCATGACGAACAGGATTATGTTGGGATATCACAATATCTCTTATTTAATAAATGCATCTATATACTTGGTAAAGGGTGGAAGACTCGGCCTTATGCCTGGTGTTTTGTTCCACTCTTCCCGCCCTAGTTTCCGTCATACCTGTGTTATGTTCCTTGATTTTGCATTCCTTACACGGTTGGGTGATTTATGGGACCCCCTTGACAGTTCGCTTTGAATAAAACTCCTCCAGCAAGGCCCAACTTTGGTTTTACCATTTGCCACCTAAGCCTTTTTCCCTTGGGTTCTGCAGACTCAAGGGTCATCTTTATTTT
>NC_057810.1:202898952-202937627 GCF_018294505.1 Triticum aestivum | reverse complement strand
GTTGGTCCGAACTGAGCTGCCTGCGGGGCCACCTTGGGGAAACTTGAGGGCTGGTTTTACTCGTAGCTAGTCTCATCTGGTGTTGCCCTGAGAACGAGATATGTGCAGCTCCTATCGGGATTTGTCGGCACATCGGGCGGCTTTGCTGGTCATGTTTTACCATTGTTGAAATGTCTTGCGAACCGGGATTCCGAGGCTGATCGGGTCTTCCCGGGAGAAGGTATATCCTTCGTTGACCATGAGAGCTTGTGATGGGCTAAGTTGGGACACCCCTGTAGGGTATATTATCTTTCGAAAGCCGTGCCCGCGGTTATGAGGCAGATGGGAATTTGTTAATGTCCGGTTGTAGATAACTTGACACCAGATACGAATTAAAATGCATCAACCGCGTGTGTAGCCGTGATGGTCTCTTTTTGGCGGAGTCCGGAAAGTGAACACGGTTTTGGGTTATGTTTGACGTAAGTAGGAGTTCAGGATCACTTCTTGATCGTTGCTAGCTTCACGACCGTTCCGTTTGCTTCTCTTCTCGCTCTTATTTGCGTATGTTAGCCACCATATTTGCTTACTGCTTGCTGCAACTCCACCTCATTACCACTTCCTACCCATAAGCTTAATTAGTCTTGATCTCGCGGGTTTTGAGATTGCTGAGTCCTCGTGACTCACCAGATACTATCACAACAGTTGCAGGTGCCGACGGTACCAGTGCAGGTGATGCAACCGAGCTCAGATGGGAGCTCAACGAAGACCTTGGTCGTTGCTATGTTTCGTTTCATGTTGATCAGTAGTGGAGCCCAGTTGGGACGATCGGGGATCTAGCAGTTGGGTTGTCTTCTTTTCTTTTGGCTTCGTCCGTAGTCGGACTATGTGTGTACTCTGAATGATGTATGATTTCTTTATGTTCATTGTGTGAAGTGGCGATTGTAAGCCAACTCTTTATCCCATTCTTTTTCATTACATGGGATTGTGTGAAGATCACCCTTCTTGCGACAAAACCACCATGCGGTTATGCCTCTAAGTCGTGCTTCGACACGTGGGAGATATAGCCGCATCGTGGGTGTTATAGGGGTGCCCCCCTCCTCCGTATATAAAGGGGGGAGGAGGAGAGGGCCGGCCAAGGGGAGAGGCGCGCCCAAGGGGGGGCAATCCTACTCCAAGTAGGTTTGGCCCCCCTTTCCTATTCCAAGTAGGAGAAGGGGGAAGAAGGAGGTGGAGAGAAGGAAGGAGAAGGGGGGTCGCCGCCCCCTTCCCTTTCCCAATTCGGAATGGGGCAAGGGGGGACGCGCACCACCTCCTGGACTCCCTCTCTCCTTTCCACTAACGGCCCATAAGGCCCAATAGCTTCCCAGGGGGGAGGGTTCCGGTAACCCCCGGTACTCTGATATATATCCGATAACCCCCGGAACTATTTTGGTGTCCGAATATAGTCGTCCAATATATCAATCTTCATGTCTCGACCATTTCGAGACTCCTCTTCATGTGCGTGATCACATCCGGGACTCCGAACAACCTTCGGTACATCATAACTCATAAACTCATAATATAACTGTCATCTAACTTTAAGCGTGCGGACCCTATGGGTTCGAGAACTATGTAGACTTGACCGAGACACGTCTCCGGTCAGTAACCAATAGTGGAACCTGGATGCTCATATTGGCTCCTACATATTCTACGAAGATCTTTATCGGTCAAACCGCATAACAACATACGTTGTTCCCTTTGTCATCGATATGTTACTTGCCCGAGATTCGATCGTCGGTATCTCAATACCTAGTTCAATCTCGTTACCGGCAAGTCTCTTTACTCTTTCCGTAATACATCATCCTGCAACTAACTCATTAGTTACAATGCTTGCAAGGCTTATAGTGATGTGCATTACCGAGTGGGCCCAGAGATACCTCTCCAACAATCGGAGTGACCAATCCTAGTCTCAAATTACGCCAACCCAACAAGTACCTTCAGAGACACTTGTAGAGCACCTTTATAATCACCCAATTACGTTGTGACGTTTGGAAGCACACAAAGTGTTCCTCCGGTAAACGGGAGTTGCATAATCTCATAGTTATAGGAACATGTATAAGTCATGAAGAAAGCAATAGCAACATACTAAACGATCAAGTGCTAAGCTAATGGAATGGGTCAAGTCAATCACATCATTATCCTAATGATATGATCCCGTTAATCAAATGACAACTCATGTCTATGGTTAGGAAACTTAACCATGTTTGATTAACGAGCTAGTCAAGTAGAGGCATACTAGTGACACTATGTTTGTCTATGTATTCACACATGTATTATGTTTCCGGTTAATACAATTCTAGCGTGAATAATAAACATTTATCATGAAATAAGGAAATAAATAATAACCTTATTATTGCCTCTAGGGCATATTTCCTTCACTACTGTCTACTGTTCATCCAGCCCTCCACGGGGTCGTCCTGTTCATCCAGCCCTCCATGGGGTCCTGTTCATCCAGCCCCAACCGGCTCGATCGATCGGGGTCCTGTTCATGCAGAGGCAACACCACGGGGTCCTGTTCATCCACCCTCACCGCTCACTGTTCATCCAAACCCCTCCAGCAACACTCACTGCTCATCCAGAGGCAGCATCGATCGGCTTCAGTTAGCAGCAGTAGCGAAGGAATCGCTCGATCGCCCGGGTTGAGTAACCCGTAGCCTGCAGTGCAATCGCTCGGGTTCAGTTAGAGCCCAATGCCTCGCTCGGGTTCAGTTAGAGCAAACGCCTCACACACACGCACATGCATGTATGAGAGAAACGCGCATCGCTCGGCCCCCGACCTCACACCGTAACTTGGAACTCTCCGAAATTTTCCTCGCCCTTGCTTCTACCATGGTTTTTTCCGTCATGGACGGCCCAAAGAATGTCATGCAGCTGCGTCTCCGGCCTGCCCAGGACAAAAATCCCATTTTCTATCATGATTTTTTGTCATAGAAGTAGGAGCCCACCACATCTATGATGATACCGGGTTTTGTCACAATTATCGTCATAGAAGTGTCATAAGTATGACAGAAAAAAAATTGTTTGGCCCAAAATGTCACGGATGTGTCTTTTTTTGTAGTGATGTTAATGCATCTCAATGATTCACATATCATATACAAATATGTAGCTCCCAAAGCAAAGATCTAGAAAAAACATATATTCTTCCTACTAACATGGATGCTTCTCTTGGCCAACATTCAGTACAGACTGAAAGACAAATTTGTTTGTGAAGTCTACAGTTCCTCTTGCAAATGTAAGTGGTTTCACCAACAGCTAGAACCATGAGAATGAACCACACATGATGGAGGAACATCCACTGCAATATGATTTGGTCTTCTCTCGATCACACGGCCAGACTATTTCCGAAATACAAACTTTAACTTAGGCAAAATGATGCCCATAATATAATCAGACCAAAGCAATGAAGAACCTAGTGTTGGTCAATAAATAGTATAGTACTACTTTTCTGTAGTCCATGAAGTGACTATCCAATCTTTCTATGTCTATCTTCAAATGGCACTGCATGCAGTGACTATACTATTCTCTTGTGAAGTTCAACCAAAATTGCGGTCACTTTGTTTGTTTGCCAAATAGCAATGGGCAGACATCTCTGTCTGCACAAATATGAAGCAGCTAGTAAACATATACCCCACCTTGTATTTTCGGTTTAAACATGTCTCTTCCACTTAGCATCTGTCATGTTTTGCACTGGACAATTTGGTACAGTCATGTTTTTCCCTGGACAATTTCATACTGAATTGATTTGCTGGTTCAGAGTAGAAATATAGCGCCTATTCTTCATCACACCAAGGATATCCATGTTTGCAGTGATGGAAGAGGTGAAATCAATACAACCAAAATTGAGCATCCAATCATTGAATCCTGTCCTGCACCTCCAATGTAGGTCCACCCTGCCAATAGATTCACATGCAAACCTCTAGTATTATTATCTAATGACAGTACAAAAATAGTAGCAAGCCATGTACCTTCGTAACGAACAGCTCATATTGCTACCAATTGGATATAAAGGTTTGGAAGAAAACATGCTCCTAATGTTGAACCATTTGGACTTTTTGTGCAGTTCCACTAAAATGAGCATCCCTGTTTGCACAGATATTGAAAGTGTGATTACTATAAAAGTGGCACTAGTTGAAGCATAGACTCACAAATATAAGCATTCCAATTTCTTAATGGGAAAAGGTAGCAAGACTATTTCTAACCACCTATTTGAAGGAATAAATAAGGCAACAACGGCTGATGTCAGGAAGGCATATATAGTTCTTTCTTGAAAAATGATCGATTCCTGACCTTTCGTCTTCTTTTAAGCATATCTTGTGCAGTTCAACTAAAATAAAATGCCATCCCCGCCTTGACAATTCAGTGACACTGTACAAAAGGAAATGACTTAACATTACATCATGATGTCAGGTATGTAGTCGACAGGCATTAGAGACAAACATACAGACCTCCTCCGATAACATAATGACCATTAATTTTAACAAAGGTGTGACTAGCTTTACCGAGATAATTTAAGTGAACTCTACACCCTCTGTTCCTTAATATAAGACGTCTTCGCGGTTCAATTTAAAGTACCCAAAAGTCTAGTATTTAGAAAAACAGGTAGTAGTTTTCTTGAGCACATATCTGGGAAAGCTTGCCACACTTTATTTATGTCCATACGCTAATGCAACACCATTCGAATAGTACAAATATACACTAATCCAGTGGCTAGTGCAACAGTAGATTAGTTATTTTAATACAGGGTATATTGCAATGGTTTTACTGAACAGATTTCAATAAATTCTAGCTGTGGAAGATTTCTATAAGAATTAACACTACAAAATGTAAAGGTAACAAGTTTCAGCATTGGTATACTAGTTGTGCATGAGCATTAAACCAAATACAAAAGTCTGAAGGTAACTAGCATTATTAACTAATGACAGTATAAAAAATAGCAAACCATGTACCTTCAAGGTAAATATCATTTCGAACTCAAGAGGACCTAATAATTGCTATCCCAATCTAGATAATCTGTCAAACATAAAAACTTGATCGAACGAATCAAGAGAACAGACGGAGGAGGAGGTGCCCACTCTTGACCTTTCCTCTTGACATTGTACAAAAAAATTTGACTTATCTCATGAAAGTGAGCTATGTAATCTATAAGAATTAACAATGCAAAAATTTGAAGGTAGTAAAAAGATTCATCATTGGTATACTGACTGTGCAACAACATTAGGATGCCTTAGCTGAAAAATATTTAAGACATCCACAATCAATAGCTAACCCTGAAATAATCCAGGGATATTAAATGACATTGCTTAAATTTATTGGTGGCAATAGACTGAGTGCGACATTAGTTAAATGTGGCATCACTTTAGTAGTAGCATTGCTTGAGTTGACTGGTGGCGTTATACTAATAGCAAAAAAGTGGCAATAAGAGCATGGAGGCCCATCGGATAGTGGGCGCACCAGTATGATGTACCTCCATGAACGCATAGAGTGGTGAGGGAGGTATGGTTTCCCAGAGCTACGAATATCCAGGCAGCATATGTGGATTACGTCCCATTTTTTGTTCTCTTTAGCCACCTTTTTCATATGTGAGGACAACAAACCGATCGACCCAGTAATTCTGTTGCGGTGTCATGCCTTTCTACCCTTCCTCAACCAAGATACACGAGACTCGTTCCTTAGCTACTGATTTTCCCCTTTTCAACCTAGATGCGGGTTCGATGCGTACTCTCTTGGACAGTACAGTCTCCCTTCCTTTCCTTATTCAACCCAGACATGGATTAGACTGCATGAAGTTGGGTTTCCTTTAATAGTGCAAATTAAGGTTTTTGTCTGTGTGACCAACAGAGCAGAGGATAGCAAATTGGGAAGATGGTGGAGTGGAAAAAGATCCACATGCAACGACATGGCAGATGGGGCAATAGAATAAGGGTATGGTTTGAAAAGAGGTAGCATACCTGAGGGTCGGCAGGAAGTGGCTTCGCTTGTGGTCGTCATCCTCCGCACACACTACGGCAGTGAGCTTGGGGACGGAGGCCATCCCGCGCGGGTGCTAGGTCTGAGAGGACGGCCTCGTCATCAATGTGTGACCTCGCTCGCCAATGACGAGTGCGTCAACGCTGCACGTCTGTTTCTTCCCCGGCGGATTTGTGACCACCGGTGAGGAGGGAGAGAGAGGTCGTCTTTTTGACATCTGGAGAGAGGGTGATAGTGTGAGAACCAAGTGGGAAGCCCTTAGCAAGAAGCACTGAAGCTCTAGCCTATATATCTTTTTTATACTACTAGTACTAGAGGTGGAGTTGGTAGAGTACTTTATAATTTCTCTGCATATAGTACCAGTTAGTCATGCTTCAAAACTAAACGGCACACCATTAAAAAAATAAAGTCGAGAAATAATGCGGCACTTCGGGCCAACGCGGCGAGATCGCATTTTGCACGAGAAATGACACACCATGTTTCGTTGACATGTGGTCCCATTCCAACATGTCAGTGAGACGATGGTGAGTCCTCTTGTACAATTTCCGAACGGACGTCTATGTAGGTCGAGGCGCCTCTTCGTGTACCATGGCAACCGTCCACCGCCTCTTCGCCTTCCCCTCTCGATTTGGAACTGTTGTCGCACGCTCTTCCTCCCTCCTCCATTTGCCTTCACCCTTCCTTATGCCATTGTTTGATCATCTTCTTCATGGAGGGAACAAGCCAGAAACGACCCTGTTATTCTTGCACCGAACTGAAAGATGACGTGGTGGAGGAACTCATTGATCGATGCAACGTCATCACCTCGGCTAGCATGGTAGGTTCGCTGAAGACCATTCTCGACTCAACTAATAACATCATTACAAGGAACCCAAGGGTCCAGGAGCGGTTCGATCTCCCTTATCTTCTTCGCTATAAGCCTGTTCGCATGGGCGCGGACGACGGAGGCCTCGCCTAGTGCAAGTTGATGCCGCTTGATAGTGATACGTGTGATGTCAAGATGCCATCGCTTAAGGGTAAGGCCTGGGCTGGCTCAAATGGAGATTGGGTTGTTTATATTGGGTACAATTGCGAGTGGGAACTTGTGAATGTGTACACTCGTCAGCGGATTCCACTTCCAAAAATCTCAGAGTGCACTAAGGTCGAGCACATAGATGATCTACGTACGTTCAAATATGTTCGTGGTGGTTGTCGTCTACGGAAGATAGCAATTTGTCGAGTTCCCAACCGCTCTTGGAATTATGAGAACTACGAAGTTGTTGCTATCTTAGACAAGTTTGTTGCCGTCGTTACTGATTCCATGACTCGTCCATGGATATTGCTCAAAAATCAGTTTCTGTACACAGATGAGTACTATGATGCAATTGAATACGAGGATCTTGTGTTTGCTGCCACCACTCGTGGCACTGTTTTTGCATGGGATCCTCATAGTTTCGGTAGATTTGTCTTCCACCGTAATTATAATTGTTTCATCCACATGCAGGCAGGTTAGCAAGTTTCCCTTTACTAATTAACCTTCTTGTGTTTCCAAGGTCCTGTGAACATTCCACCACTTATACTTGAAAAAATTTATAACCAAGGGGGAGGTGACGATGGTTATGATCACGAGCATGAGGACAAGCAGAACTTATATACTCAGTGGTGCCTGACAACTAATTCTGATGGATCACCTCTTCTTGTCTGTATATAGTGCACTGAGATTGTTACTACCAAGGGAGCATGTGTTGTCTCCCATGGTCGCCCTCTCCGGACCTATTCCAACACCCGTTGCAGGGTATTCTAGATGGATACTAGTGTGCCAGTGTCAACACCTTCTCCCTGGTTCAGTATTGATAGTCTTGGAGAAAACTCGCTCTTCCTTGGACCAAACAATCCAATGATGGTGAAAGGCAATCCAGGTGCTGTTGACACAACATTACTACCATTTATGAGAAGCAACTGTATCTATACCTCGGACATTGCAGTGGTTCCCTACCCTGGTCCTAATATATGCCGCTTCAGCCTGGATGATAAGTCCTGCGTTGCTCTCAATATTAACCATAGCTGGCCCTTCCCAGAGCACCTATGGTTCAAAGCAAGCGTTTCCAACGCCGAGAATTGGTTGAGTTGAAGTTCATTTCATTGCTTGTTATTTGTTGTGTGATGAAAACTTCAGTATTTACTAGAATGTTTTGTTGGAAATAATCTATAATCCAACATGTATCCTCGTTGTCGTTGTGTGTTGATGACTTATTGTATGTAATGAATGGTACATTTGCAAATGCATGTCATGGACTCAATTTATGAATGGTTTTCGAGTCACTTCTTGGAGTGTGAGTACCGTAGTAGTATAGCCAGCATCTGGTTAGTATATGAAGTTGCCACATCACATAGAGCCAACCTAATATTGGATTATGCTAGCCCTCCACCAGCGCGCCGCTTCAAATGCCGGACGAAGTGAGAGGTCGCGCCACCTTGTGTCCAGATCTGAGATGCCACGTGTACCAGATGAATGACTCCATGTTCGACCACCTAATGCTAGGTGCGAGCCGAGGAACACTGTTGGAGAGACCCCCCTCATAATTTTCCTACATTGGTCGTTTGATTCATAGGATAGAATGCTATAGGATTTTTTCCTATGTAATCATGTTTTAATTGGAAATCTAGCATCCACTCCAACTTTTCTTTCACTTCCTCTGTTCCTACGAATAGAGTACTTGCTCTAAATGATATGCCACTGCAAGAGCCGCCTATATTAGTTAACCATGCTCTAAAAAGGTGGACCAGCTTTGGCTATAGTAGTACTGTACTAGGTTAGTAGATGATCTTGCGCTTGGCTCTTCTCTTCCGGAAGTCGAACAATGACGATGGTACTATAGTAGTATTTCTGGCAATCTGACAACAAATGAACTGCTGCACGTCCACTGCTTGTAAGCAAAAGTGTCTCCTCGTGCAACGAGCCACCGCGCACACGTTGGCGAGGGAGAAGGCTTAGTAAGCAAGCTTCTCGTCGAGTTGACATGACACATCAAAGTTATTTAGTACTCTCTTCAAAAAGGGCCAACCATGTCCATGGCTACCATCTCTTGCTCTGCCATTGAGTGTGTGCACAATTCACATGCTATCGAGGAGAAAAAATATTGCGTAGTACGAGGTGCCATCGCAGTTCATGACTCACTTACGCACTGCATATCTCCATTTTCTTCCTTGACACTCCACCTTGATGCTAGATGTCCCGCGTGTCATGGAGGCATATAGTATGATTTTTAAAATGGAGGCATAAAGATGTCCCGCGTGTCGGCAAAAGGATGAACAAAGCTCATGTCTTAAACGAAAGAGTGGAAGAACATAGATTCCGGACGACCGAGAAGGAGCAACAAACCTCGTGGAGGAGCGTCTGCACTCATAATATTTTATATTATTCAGCGATATAAAATCAACCAAATCTCTCCATGTTCCTATACCATTATATAGTATGATAATAACTTAAGCCATTGATTCACTCTATCCAATGGTCATAGTTGGAAAATCCAAACAAAACCAAGCATTGGATCAATCTTTTAGCACTCAGATTGTTGCGGCCTGCCCACCTAGCCCACCTATATATCTGCTCACGTGTGATGACAACAGGAGCAATCCTCTCAGATTGTATGTTTAAAAAATAAAGGTCGGTAAACTATGCGGCACCTCGGGCCAACACGGCCAGATCGCATTTTGCACGAGAAATTACACACCATGTTTCGTTGACATGTGGTCCCATTCCAACGTGTCAGTGAGACGACGACGAGTCCTTTTGCACAATTTTCGAATGGACATGTAGGCCGGGGCGCCTCTTCGTGTACCATGGCAAACTGGCAACCGTCCACCGACTCTTCGCCTTTCCCTCTCGATTTGGAACTGCTTTCACACGCTCTTCATCCCTCCTCCATTTGCCTTCACCCTTCCTTCTGCCATTGTTCGATCATCTTCTCCATGGAGGGAACATGCCAGAAATGACCCCGTTATTCTTGCCCTGATCTGAAAGATGACGTGGTGGATGAACTCATTGATCGGTGCGACGTCATCACCTCGGCTAGCATGGCAGGTTCGTTCAATACCATTCTCGACTCAACTAATAACATCATTACAAGGAACCCAAGGGTCCAGGTGTCGATGTCAAAACCGGCGGATCTCGGCTAGGGGGTCCCGAACTGTGCGTCTAAGGCTAATGGTAACAGGAGGTGGGGGACACAATGTTTACCCAGGTTCGGGCCCTCTCTATGGAGGTAATACCCTACTTCCTGCTTGATTGATCTTAATGAATATGACTGTTACAAGAGTTGATCTACCACGAGATCGTAATGGCTAAACCCTAGAAGTCTAGCCTATGAGGTTATCATTGTTGTGGCTAAACCCTAGAAGCCTAAACCCTCCAAGTTTATATAGACACCGGGGGGGACTAGGGTTGTACAAAGTCAGTTACAGAGAAAGGAATCTACACATCCAAATCGCCAAGCTTGCCTTCCACGCAAAGGAGAGTCCCATTCGGACATGGGATGAAGTCTTCTATCTTGTATCTTCATAGTCCAACAGTCCGGACAAAGTATACAGTCTGGTTGTCCAAGGACCCCTTAATCCGGGACTCCCTCAGTAGCCCCTGAACCAGGCTTCAATGACGATGAGTCCGGCGCACAGATTGTCTTCGACATTGCAAGGCGGGTTCCTTCTCTGAATACTCCAACATAGCCTTCCGAACATAGAAAACGTGTCCGGCTCTGCAAAACAAGTACCACACACAACCGTAGAGAGTATAATATTTCGCGAGTCCAATCCGCTGACAACTTTTTGTAGCGTGACATCATGCCACTGCCCGGTCATTATTAGAACCGTTTTTAGCCTACCACTCTGTATTTCGAGGTGCGGTTTCATTAGCATGTCTTGTCAAAGCAGAGATCGTGTCCCCTCACTACAAAAAAATACACTTCCGTGATGATACGTGTTTGTCACAGTAGGTCACATTTTTTGTCATGCATGTACATCCATGACGATTTTATGACATTATCAAGATAGTCATACTTGTGCTGTCGTAGAAGTGTTCCATGACATTACCAAAATTATCATCACGGAAGTGTCCACTTCCATGACGATAAATCGCGTGTCACAGAAGTGCTTTCATCAAGAGTGACCGACACATGGCATCCACCGTAATGGAACGCTGGTAAGCTATCGGGTCGCGTTTTGGATCCGATAACCCATTAACAGCCCCGATCAATGGGGATTTTCCACATGTAAAATCATCATTGGCTGGAGGAAACACGTGTCGGCTCACCGTTGGGACAGATGTCATCCGCTCATTGGACCGAAGGCGCCTATGATACGGCAACACATGACATGGCCCAACAGAGGCCCATTCTTGTGAAAAGGCCGGCCCGTTTGACTTGGTCAGAAGGTGGCAGGTCGGCCCATGGAAAGCCTGTTAATGGCCTGTTCGCATATAGCCCATTTACAGCCCGCTAACCCAGGGTCCGTTACGCCGTATCCGAATTAGGCCCAGTAGCGTCATCTGGGCCGTCCAATATGATTCTAGCCCATTTTAACTTCCGGCCCATGTGTGACCCATGACTTCTTTCAGCCCATATGAGGCCCTTTGTAACTCTCGGCCCATTAACGGCCCGTGGTGAAACTGGCCCGTAATGAATAGTGTATCACTTTATACCCATTAACGGCATGTTATTCTATTGGGCCGTTTCCAGCCCAAGTTATCTTTCGGCCTTCTCAGGGCCCATTGATTCTTGGGCTCATTTGCAGCATTCGGTTACATACGGCCCGTTACTGTCATTTTCTGCTTGTGGGCCAAATTCAGCCTGTCGTTACAGTCGGCCCGTTTGCGGACCGTTAATACGTTGGGCTGTTTTCATGTCAAAAAAACCCGTTGGGTTGTTTTCATAGAGTTATCAAATACAGTCTATTAACAGCCCATTATGGTCCACGAATAGTACGACCCATGATTGGCGAAATGATGATACCCCCCGTAGAAGGCCCATGGATCCTATGGCCCGTATGAGGCCCATGGATAGTATGGCCCGTAGAAGGCCCATGGATCGTACGACCCGTAGAAGGACCATGGACCCTATGGCCCATAGAAGGCCCATGAATTCTAAGGCCCGTATAGAAGGCCAATAGAGCCTACGACTCGTATAGAAGGCCAATGGATCCTACGGTCGGAAGAAGTCCCATGGATCATACGGCCTGCAGGAGGCCTGAGGGAGTCCTGGATTAGGGGGTGTCCGGATGGCCGGACTATGACCTTTGGCCGGACTCCCAGACTATGAAGATACAAGATTGAAGACTTCGTCCCGTGTCCTGATAGGACTTTCCTTGGCGTGGAAGGCAAGCTTGGCGATACGATATGAAGATCTCCTCCCATTGTAACCAACTTTGTGTAACCCTAGCCCTCTCCATGTCTATATAAACCGGAGAGTTTTAGTCCGTAGGACAGAACAACAATCATACCATAGGCTAGCTTCTAGGGTTTAGCCTCTCTGATCTCGTGGTAGATCAACTCTTGTACTACCCATATCATCAATATTAATCAAGCAGGAGTAGGGTTTTACCTCCATCGAGAGGGCCCGAACCTAGGTAAAAACATCGTGTCCCTTGTCTCCTGTTACCATCCACCTAGACGCACAGTCCGGGACCCCCTACCCGAGATCCGCCAGTTTTGACACCAACATTGGTGCTTTCATTGAGAGTTCCTCTGTGTCGTCACCTTTAGGCCCGATGGCTTCTTCGATCATCAACCACGACGTGATCCAGGGTGAGACTTTTCTCCCCGGACAGATCTTCGTGTTCGGCGGCTTCGCACTGCGGGCCAATTCGCTTGGCCATCTAGAGCAGATCGAAAGCTACGCCCCTGGCCATCAAGTCATATTTGGAAGTTTAAACTACACGGCTGACATTCGCGGGGACTTGATCTTGAGGACTCGAGCCACGGCCGGGCGCGCCGCAATGTCACGACGGGCATGATCTAGCTCTGCCGCCGGACAGCACCCAGAGCGCCGCTCAGGTGTCCGCTCTGACTCTTAGCTCGGAGCCGATCGCGCCAATCAGGGACGTACGGTTGGACGCCGCCCCGAAAGCTGCAATCTCTATGGTGATAGAGCCGAATACCAGCCTAGTCCTTTGTGAGGCCTGTGACTCCAAGGTGTCCGACTCCTTCCTGGACTCGGGATCTTCCGCACCCCTTCCGATAGGACCCAATTGGGCTCCGATCATGGAGTTCACCGCCGCGGACGTCTTTCAGCACTCACCCTTTGGCGACATCCTGAATTCACTAAAGTCTCTCTCCTTGTCAGGAGAGCCCTGGCCGGACTATGGTCAACAAGATTGGGATGCGGACGATGAAGAAATTCGAAACCCACCCACCACCCACTTCGTAGCCACTGTCGACGATTTAACCGGCATGCTCTACCTCGACTCCAAGACATCGACGGTATGGACGCCGATGAAGGAGACTACCAAGAACTAGTGCCTATAGGGCACTGGACAACCACCTCATCACACGATGTATGCATGGTGGACACACCTAAAAGAAACAAAGACGAGGATCAAAAGGACGCAACAAGGGATCATTCCCTTGAAAAGCAATCAAAGTGGCGGCAGAAACGCCGCGCCAAACCCCACCTCGATTGAAATCCAGCCATAGAGCAGGATGAGCCGGTGGACGACAAGCACACCATCGAGCAACCATCCGAATGGGGCAAACTTGGATGAACAAACCAAACATCCCGCCCCCGGCGAAGATAATAGTTCGGATGACCTCACACCGGACGAATTGCTGGAGAAGAATAACCTCCACCAAAGGCTCGTCGCCATGGCGCGCAGCCTGAAAAAGCAGAAGCGGAAGCTCAAAACAGCGGAAGATGCACTCAGAATTAGATGGGACAAAGTACTCAACACCGCACACAAGTACGGCAACAGTCACCACACAAAGAGCTATCCGACGCGAAAATTACTACCGGAATTTGACGAGGAGGCCTTAGAGCCCCCACGGTCAAAAATGAAGGAAGCCGCCAGGTCGGATAGACGACCACATGACCGGCATCGAGCGGCACAGGGCGCCGCACTCAATACGGCGTGCGATCCGCACAAGGATTCGCATCAAAAAGATGGCCCAACTAGATCCATCTACGGGCCAAGAAAGCAAGCTCTAGCAAGCAATACAACGCAACAAATATCCGAACGTCGCGGCACACCAAAATACAGGGGCGCCGCACATCCCCTATGTTTCACCAATGGAGTGCTGGACCATGAATTTCCAGCGGGATTCAAGCCCGTAAACATAGAGGCATACAACGGAACAACAGACCCTGGAGTCTGGATTGAGGATTATATCCTCCACATACACATGGCTAGAGGAGATGACCTCCACGCCATAAAATACTTACCCCTCAAGCTCAAAGGGCCAGCCCGGCATTGGCTTAAAAGCCTTCCCGAAAACACCATAGGAAGTTGGGAAGAGCTCGAGGATCCTTTTCGGGCAAATTTCCAAGGGAGCTATGTCCGGCCTCCGGATGCAGACGATCTAAGTCATATAACTCAACAACCCTGAGAGTTAGCCCGGAAACTCTGGAATAGATTTCTTACTAAAAAGAATCAGATAGTCGACTGTCCGAATGCCGAAGCCCTAGCACCTTTCAAACATAGCGTCCGAGATGAATGGCTCGCCAGACACCTCGGACAAGAAAAGCCAAGAACAATGGCCGCACTGACAAGCCTCATGACCCGCTTTTGCGCCGGAGAGGATAGCTGGTTGGCAAGAAGCAGCACCAGCGACCCAAGTACATCCGAAGTTAGAGATGGGAACGGGAAACCGCGCCGTAGCAAGGAACGGCGACGATTCAAGGAGAACAGCCCGAGGAGCACGGCAGTCAACGCCGGATTCAAAAGCTCTCGGCAGAATCAGAAAAAGCCGCCCCCATAGATGACAGGGATGAGTTATCTAACCTCAACAAAATCTTGGACAAAATATGTCAAATCCACAGTACTCCCTAGAGGCCTGCAAACCACACCCACAGAGATTGTTGGGTCTTCAAGCAATCCGGCAAACTCAACGCCGAACACAAGGGGCTCGACATACCAAGCGAGGATGGCGACGCACCCCACAAGCAGAACACCGAAGAACAAAAGGAGTTCCCACAAGAAGTCAAACCAGTAAATTCACTTCATGTTACAAAAGGGAAAAATAGAGTGGCGCCTATGGAGATACGCGCCACAAGGCCTACCCCAGGGGAGTCCCGCCACTGGTTGTTACAACCAATCACCTTTGATCATCAGGATTACTCTAGAGGTATCCAGAACGCAGGCTGGATTGCCTTGGTCTTGGATCTGATAATTGACGGACTCCACTTTACACAAGTCCTAATGGACGGCGGCTGTCGGTGTCAAAACTGGCGGATCTCGGGTAGGGGGTCCCGAACTGTGCGTCTAGGCGGATGGTAACAAGAGACGAGGGACACGATGTTTGACCCAGGTTCGGGCCCTCTTGATGGAGGTAAAACCCTACGTCCTGCTTGATTAATATTGATGATGTGTGTTACAAGAGTAGATCTACCACGAGATTAAAGAGGCTAAACCCTAGAAGCTAGCCTATGGTATGAGTGTTGTTTGTCCTACGGACTAAAGCCATCCGGTTTATATAGACACCGGAGAGGGCTAGGGTTACACAAAGTCGGTTACAATGGTAGGAGATCTACATATCTGTATCGCCAAGCTTGCATTCCACGCCAAGGAAAGTCCCATCCGGACACGGGACGAAGTCTTCAATCTTGTATCTTCGTAGTCTTGGAGTCCGGCCGATGATGATAGTTCGGCTATCCGGACACCCCCTAATCCAGGACTCCCTCAGTAGCCCCCGAACCTGGCTTCAATGACGACGAGTCCGGCGTGCATGTTGTCTTCGGCGTTGCAAGGCGGGTTCTCCTTCAAACTTCATGTTCCTGTCGAATAGTGTCTGGCTTCCTCATAAATGTTGTGCTCCTTAGCTTCTACGCCCAATAATGGCCTTCTTCCACGTGTCGTATGAATGCGAAAAGCTAGGGTATTTTTACATCCCCCCCCCTAGCCGTGCGAACGAGCCGCCTATAAGAGAGGTGAGGATTTAGATCCAACTCACACCATTCTCCTTCCGCAAGTACTCATTGAAGCGCCTCTGACAAAAATCCATTCCATCATGGACAGTCGACGCGGCTCCTCCTCTCGCGCTCCTAGCCCTAAGCCAGGAGATTGGGGGAGATGCTCAGTTCCACACAGCGAGCTAGTGGCGCTCCAAACCGAGGGATATCTTCCCCCAACCTTCATGATTCCGGTTCGAGCCAGATTGGCCACCTTCCGGGGTGGAAAGCAGGCGGAGAGCATTCCCAACCCTTCAAAAGGGGAGCGGGTATGCTTTGTTCCTTATTTAATAAGGGGACTTGGATTTCCCATACATCTGTTTCTCCGGGGGCTCCTGGAGTTCTACGGACTCCAGCTTCACCACCTTACACCTGCCTCCATTTTGCACATCGCGGGTTTTGTAGCTCTTTGCGAGCTGTTCCTGGGCATCGAGCCCCATTTTGCACTGTGGAAGAGATTGTTTTGCCTCGTACCCCGTTCTCACGAGGGGTCGATATATCAAGTGGGCGGAGCCGAAATATGGCGCATCGCCGGGACCGGATATCCATCCGGCACCCCGAAGAAGGCTTCCGAAGATTGGCCTTCGGAATGGTCCTATATGGAGGACGCTCCTCTGCCGGATCCAGTTCGGATCGGCCTCCCGGAGTCCAGCAATGCCCCCTTGAAGAAACGCCTAAGTTGGCGCCCACAGAGCCCTCAAAGGGAGGATGATGGGAGCGTCCATTATCTGATGGGCAGGATCAGGTTACTGGCCCACTCCGGATTGACCATGATTGGAATCATGGCCACGTGCATTATGCGAGGGGTGCAGCCGCTCCAATATAGGGGCCACCCCATGTGGGACTTCAACAGGGAGAACGACGCCACCCGTCATGGCCGCAAGGGGCCAGGATCGGCCGTGGATCTGGTGAAGATCCTGTCCGGCTTGTACAAGGGGGAGAAGGAGGACTTTCTCCAGACGAGCCCATTGAATGGGTTCTCCATGAATAACCCTCGGAGTTGGGTAAGCGAATGATTATTCGTTTGGCCCGTGCTTTCGAAGCTAAATGCCTTACTTTATGATTTTGACGCAGGAACTGCGTCGGGATGTGGAGGGCATACACAGTCCGGCTCCACAACCCGAGGATCCGGGAAGATCCCTTGATCCGGCTTCCGAAGAGGATCCGGACATAAAGGTGGATTTAATTTATGGGGTGTTCCACCAACTCAGCATAGATAATGCTTTGGTCGCCATTACGGCTGACTACCCTGGTTTGTGTCCGGCTTCCCAGGTGAGTACGACCGAAGTTCTAACACCGTTGCTTTGTTAATGCTTATTTCTGACCACCGTGCACCAATGGTGCTCGGTAGGCGGTGCCTTCACGGCAGGAAGCCGAGCCTGCGGCGACTGACCAAACAAGGTCAGTTCGGCCCAGCAGGCGGAAGAGGAGTGCGGCGCGAATCGAAACGTCACCGCAAAGGTATGGTGCACCATTGTCCTTTAAGGGAAAAACTCCTGGGAGGCATATTAATGCTCATGATTCTTCCAGGAGAAAAAGCGCTCGCCGGACTGAGTCCGGAGAGGGTGCCCACCAAGCCTCCGCCAGCCAGGCTCCAACGCCTGGTCCAGAAGGGGAGGCTAGCGCAAGGCGCGAGCTGGACGCTCCTCCAATGGAGGATGCCGACAGGTTGTCCGCCACCAGGTCTGAGGTGGAGAGCACCATGAATCATAGGCGCCGTCGGACAATTCTTCGTGACGCGTGTTTCTCCCCTGAGGCGTTAAATGCCTTTAATGCGGGAGACGCGCACCTCCGTGCTTCTCAAGATGGTTTAACCAAAGCCATGGAGCAGTATGTAAAGGACATATGGGTAAGGAATTTTAATGGCTATATATGCCAGTAGCCCCCGAGACTTAAAATAGTTAAACTAACTGATTTAAGGATCATTTGTTATGCAGGATCTTACTGAGAAGAATACCCACCTGTCTCAGGAGCTTCAAGAGTGCAAGGCCCAACTTGAGGCCGCACTAGCCGCTGCCGGGGAAGCCACGGAGACCCCCTCTGGTAATTCATATTTTGAAAAGAGAAGTAGTTAACAAAATGCGGCGTGTGTGTATAGTCTGACAATAATATTGCAGAGGGCGCCGGACTAGATCCGGACAAGGAACAGCTACTACGCCAGTTGAAGGCCGGCGAGAGGGTGCTTATGAAGGTGCAGCGGGAGAGGAACAAACTCCAAGATGCCCACACCCAGCTTGGGGAAGAGCTAAAAGGTGTTTGGGCCCAGCTGTCTGGCTCCTTGAAGGAGAATTAGCGGCTTCGTCGCGGCATCTATAGTAAGTGCTTGAGCAAACTGTTTTGAAAAGAAGAGTTCGGCGAGGAAGTCGGTTGACAGAAATATTTCTGTAGGTGTGCTCACAGGTCGCCCTGCAGAGGAAATACCTGGTTCAACAGGTGACCAACTTCCCGAGATGGTGCAACTTCTCGAACGTGTTCGGCAGGCGATGAGTGGCGTCGTGCAGGCTTTATGGCCTTCCGTCTCCCTACCCAAGGGCCTTGGAGGGCTTGCTAAGAAGCTTCAGGGAGCACGGCGATGCCTCCGTTTGTGGAAGATATCGGCCTGCCGTCAAGGCGCCAGGGAGGCCTGGGCCATGGTGAAGACGCGGTATCCGAAGGCTGACCCAAACCACATGGCCGAGGTCGGACCTGCGGGGCCTGATGGGAAGGAGATCCCTGTGAGCTTGATGTACGGCCAAGTAGAACTGGCCGCGAAATATTCCCAACAGGACTATAAATTAGATAGCCTATTAGATGGGATTGAAGAGGAGTACATTCAGTCAGTTTGACGATGTAATTTGAAATGACATGGAAAATGCCTTCTAGCCGGATTGTAGATCGTTTGTCTTTGCGGACCTTTTCGCTTCAACCTCGGGCCCAACAGTCCGGAGTGTGTCCGAATACCCTTACGGTTATAGAAGAACCGGGGCATGCATGGAGACAAGGCGTCGGGGTCATAATTGTTTTATCAGACAAGTGCCCAACTAGCTATGTTATATTACATGGTTAGTAAGAAACATCTTCCAGGGAGAATAGTTCTGTTAAGGGTTCGTTTCCCTAGGGAGGCATGCCCTAAAGTGCATGTCCGGACTACGAAAATAGCAGAAAAAGCATCTGGGGGCAAATAAATAAGTAAGTAATAAATCATCTTTCAAGTCACCGACCGAATATTCTCTTAAGAACGCTAGCTTTCGGCTTCACCCAGTCTGAGGTACACATCCGGCTAACCCGGCAGTAACAATCGCAGAGGTGCTCCCTTTACCTCCTAGCTGAACAATCAGGAACGTAGGGGTAACCACAGGAGCCAGGCGACCCAGCTTGGCCAAAACTTAAGTCATATCGATGCATATAATGGTGAATAAAAGGTACATGCGGAAGTATGACACATGTGTTGGGCATGAAGCCCGTATAAATAAGCTTCTGTTAAAGAAGCCCCCAGGTATAACGAGTGCGAGTATCACATCGAGTAAGTGCGAACAAAGCGCAGATCAGCCCTCGAGAGGTTTGAGCTGAAGAAAGGAGAGGAGAAAGGAGGGAAAACCAAAACAGCGAAAAAATATGGAAGGTGGACGGAGGAAGGAGACGAACCCTGAGTCCGGCGCTAGGCGTAAAATCTTCGGAGACGGGCTGCGTTCCATGGGTTTGGCTCGAGTCGGTTGTCAGATGTGTTGCGTAGACGGTATGCACCGCCGGTAAGGACTTGGTCAATGATGAAGGGACCTTCCCATTTGGGCTTAAGTTTGTCCTTTTTCTTGTCCGACAGGCGTAGAACTAGCTCGCCAATGTTGTAGGTTTTGGCCCGTACTTCTCTGCTTTGATATCTTCGAGCCTGCTGTTGATAAAATGCGGAACGGGATTTTGCCACGTCGCGCTCCTCCTCTAAAGCGTCCAAACTGTCCTGCCGATCTATCTCGGCTTCTCTTTCCTCGTACATGCGCACGCGAGGTGAGTCATGAATTATGTCGCAGGGCAAAACTGCCTCAGCGCCGTATACCATAAAAAATGGTGTGAATCTGGTTGTGCGGTTTGGCGTGGTCCGCAGCCCCCAGAGTACAGAGTCGAGCTCCTCTACCCAGTGCGTGTTATATTCCGTGAGGGACCACACTAATCTGGGTTTGATGCCGCTCATGATCAGACCATTTGCTCGTTCCACTTGACCATTAGTTTGAGGGTGGTAGACTGAAGCGTAGTCGATCTTGATGCCCATGTTTTTGCACCAGAGTTTAACCTCGTCGGCCGTGAAATTCGTGCCGTTATCAGTGATGATGCTATGGTGGATGCCGAAGCGGTGTACTACCCCAGATATGAAGTCTATCACAGGTCCGGATTCTGCCGTTTTAACCGGCTTGGCCTCTATCCATTTGGTGAATTTATCCACCATGACCAATAAGTATTTGTGCTTGTGGGTTCCCCCTTTAAGGGGTCCAACCATGTCAAGCCCCCAGACCGCGAACGGCCAAGTAATGGGTATAGTTTTGAGGGCGGTGGGTGGCATATGGCTTTGATTGGCAAAGAGCTGGCAACCGACGCATCGTTGGACTAAGTCTTGAGCATCTGCCCGGGCGGTCGGCCAATAAAATCCTGTACGGAAGGCCTTGCCTACAAGGGCCCGGGCGGCGGCGTGGTGCCCGCCGAGTCCGGCGTGAATTTCAGCCAGGAGATTTCGCCCTTCCTCTTCGGAGATACACCTTTGAAGGACTCCGGTCGTGCTTTTCTTATAAAGTTCTCCCTCATGGGCCTTGTAGGCTTTAGATCGCCGAACTATGCAGCGGGCCTCATTTTGGTCTTCGGGAAGTTCCTGCCTAATTAAGTAGGCTAATAATGGTTCCGTCCATGGGGCAATTACTGCCATTATTTCGTGGGCTGAAGGTGTTATTTCATTGGCTGAGCCGCCGATCGTGTCAGAATTGTCTGAGTTAGGTGATGCAGCTGGCTCTGGATTGTTATTTCCGGACTCCTCTTCCCATAATACGGATGGCTTAAAGAGCCGTTCCAGGAAGATGTTTGGAGGGACGGCATCACGTTTTGCGCCGATGCGTGCTAACATGTCTGCTGCCTAGTTATTATCCCGGGCTACATGATGGAATTCGAGTCCTTCGAACCGAGCTGACATTTTTAGGACAGCCTTGCGGTAAGCTGCCATTTTCGGATCTTTGGCGTCAAAGTCTCCATTTACTTGGGATATTGCAAGGTTTGAATCCCCGCGCACCTCTAGGCGTTGAATGCCCATGGAGATTGCCATCCGGAGGCCGTGTAGAAGGGCCTTGTATTCAGCTGCGTTGTTGGAGTCCATGTACATTATTTGAAGTACGTATTGGACTGTGTCTCCAGTTGGGGACGTCAAGACGACGCCAGCCCCCAAGCTAGCCAACATTTTGGATCCGTCGAAATGCATGATCCAATTGGAGTACGCGCCGTACTCTTTAGGGAGTTCGGCTTCGGTCCATTCGGCGACGAAGTCAGCCAAGACTTGCGACTTTATACCTCGCCGTGGTTTGTAGGTTATGTCAAATGGTAAGATCTCAATGGCACATTTTGCAATCCTGCCCATTGCGTCGCGGTTGTTTATAATATCGTTGAGAGGTACTTCGGAGGCCCCCGTTATGGAACACTCTTGAAAGTAGTGTCGCAGCTTCCGGGATGCCATGAACACCGCATACGCTATCTTTTGATAATGTGGGTATCGAGACTTGCATGGAGTTAAGACTGTGGATACGTAGTACACTGGTTTTTGAAGAGGGAATCTGTGCCCTTCAGTTTCTCGTTCGACGACGAGTACCGCGCTAACAACTTGATGTGTTGCTGCGATATATAATAACATAGGTTCGCCCAGGTTGGGCGCGGCCAGGACCGGATTTGTTGCCAGTATGGCCTTGATTTCTTCGAGTCCGGCCGTGGCGGCATCCGTCCATTCGAAGTGTTCGGTGCGCCAGAGGAGGCGATAGAGGGGCAGAGCCTTTTCTCCCAAACGGGAGATGAAGCAGCTTAGAGCCGCTACGCACCCGGTTAGTTTTTGTATTTTCTTGAAGTCTTTTGGGATATCCAATTGTGACAGAGCTCGGATCTTGGCTGGGTTTGCTTCAATTCCTCTACCGGATACAATGAAGCCCAAAAGCTTTCCGGCTGGTACTCCAAAGACACACTTTTCCGGGTTGAGCTTAATGTCATATGCTCGGAGGTTGTCAAATGTCACCCTCAAGTCGTCTACTAGAGTTTTGACGTGTTTGGTCTTGACGACCACATCGTCTACGTATGCCTCTACTGTTTTGCCTATCTGGGTAGCCAGACATGTCTGAATCATGCGCTGATATGTTGCGCCGGCGTTTTTGAGTCCGAAGGGCATTGTGTTGAAGCAGAATGGCCCATATGGAGTAATGAATGCCGTTGCGGCCTGGTCTTTTTCCGCCATCTTGATTTGATGGTATCCGGAGTATGCATCGAGGAAGCACAATGAATCGTGCCCTGCGGTAGCATCGATGATTTGGTCGATGCGAGGGAGAAGGAAAGGGTCCTTTGGACAGGCCTTGATAAGGTCTTTGAAATCGACGCAGAGGCGCCAGGATTTGTCCTTTTTGGTACCATTACCAGGTTGGCTAGCCAGTCCGGATGTTTGATATCTCTGATGAATCCGGCTTCTAAGAGTTTGGCTAGCTCCTCTCCCATTGCCTGTCTTTTGGGTTCAGAAAATCGCCGAAGAGCTTGTTTGACTGGCTTGAATCCTTTTAGGATATTTAGGCTATGCTTTGCCAGCCTGCATGGGATTCCTGGCATGTCTGAAGGGTGCCAGACAAAAATGTTCCAATTTTCCTGAAGGAATTCTCGTAGTGCGGCTTCTACATCAGGATTTAATTGTGCCCCAATGGATGCCGTCTTTGTGGGGTCCGTTGGGTGGACCTGAAATTTGACTATTTCGTCTGTTGGTTTGAAAGAGGTGGACTTGGACCTCTTATCGAGTATCATATCGTCCCTATCCACCGTGGAGCGCAGCGCAGTTAATTCCTCTGCCGCTAGGGCTTCGGATAATGCCTCTAGGGCCAGTGCGGCTGTCCTATTTTCAGCGCGGAGTGCTGTATCTGGATCACTGGCGAGAGTGATTATTCCATTGGGTCCAGGCATTTTGAGCTTCATGTACCCGTAATGGGGTATAGCTTGGAAGATTGTGAATGCCTCTCGCCCTAACAAAGCGTGATATCCGCTGCCGAATGGGGCCACTTGGAACGTGACCTCTTCGGACCTATAATTGTCTGGCGAGCCGAACACTACATCTAGTGTGATTTTTCCTGTGCAGTGTACTTCTCGACTAGGGATTATCCCCCTGAAGGTTGTGCTGCTTCGCTCAATGCGGCTCCAGTCAATTTCCATTTTTTGAAGGGTTTCCTCGTAGATGAGGTTTAATCCGCTGCCGCCATCCATGAGTACCTTGGTAAGACGAAAGTCGTCCACTATCGGACTGAGGACCAATGCGGCTGGTGCTCTAGCTGTTCAGAATTTAGGTTCGTCGCTGGCATTGAAGGTGATAGCCATGTCGCTCCATGGATTTGCTGTTGCTACTTGGTAGACTTTGGCGAGGCTGCGGATTGTTCATTTCTACATATTATTTGATCCGAAAGTTTAGAAGACTGTTAATACCGTACTGGTGCTGCTGGGCTGGTTGCCCGGGGCTAAAAAGCCTTCGCCACTTTTGGCCACCTGCCGTAGTATCCAACATGCTCGAAGGCTATGTGTTGGAGTGGCGTCCTCCGTACTGTGGATTTTGCAGGGTCCGTTGAGCCATCCCTCCAGTACGGTTCCTTACCCTTTAGGGGGGTTTTGCTTTTTGGTTTTTAACCCAGGTGCTTGAGTATGACACACTCTTTTATTTCTGACTTGGGTTGTATTCAGGGCCGGATTGTCCCAAAACCTAGTTTCGGTTTTCCAGGCACTCTCCATCGCACAGTATTTTTGTACAATGATCACTAGGTCGGCGAAGCGTGTAACTTCACGACGACTGATGGCGTTTATGATTCCCTTGTCCGTGCAATTGTTGCAGAAAATTGAAATCGCGCTTTCTTCACGGCAGTCCTTTATCCTGTCCATAACCAGGAGGAATCTAGCCCAGTAATGATGTACTTTTTCATCGGGCTCTTGCCGTATTTGAGATAGATCGCTTATGTTTGGGTGGGCAGGTGGAATCAAGTTCGGAACCCCGCCCAATCTGAGGCTCAAAGGCCAAGAAGCTTCTGGATTCGGAAGCTTGGTTTGCTGGACGCTTTCCAATGAATCTGGTCCGATGCCTGACTTTAGGTTCTGTATTTGATTAGCATCCATCCCTCCGCAGGAATCCGGCATGGAGGGATCGGGAATCCGGACATAGTTGGTTTTTAACATAGAAGAAGAGTCGCCGCATTGTTCCTCTACCACGACAACGTGGTGGGTAACCTGGGGAGAGTTAATTTCTCTCAGATTGGTTTTAAGCCCAATCTGATCGTAGTCGGTAGCGACTCCCAGGGCGGCGATGCGATCCAAGAGCTTGTTTACAGAGGAGAGCTCAATCGGATCTAGCTGCTCGGCGAATTCCGAGCTGACGTGAAGATCGCTTTTAATGACCTGAGAGGTCATTGTCGGAGCGGTGGCCGAACAGCCGGTCATAAGAAAACCACCTAGCCGGATAGTCTGGCCGGCGGCCAAAGCTCACTTGACGACAGTGCCGTCTTTGAAGACAGGAAAAGGCATCCTTCCTGATGGTGACGGCACAGAGGAACTCTCAATGAAAGCACCAATGTCGGTGTCAAAACCGGCGGATCTCGGGTAGGGGGTCCCGAACTGTGCGTCTAGGCGGATGGTAACAGGAGACGAGGGACACGATGTTTTACCCAGGTTCGGGCCCTCTTGATGGAGGTAAAACCCTACATCCTGGTTGATTAATATTGATGATGTGTGTTACAAGAGTAGATCTACCACGAGATCAAGGAGGCTAAACCCTAGAAGCTAGCCTATGGTATGATTGTTGTTTGTCCTACGGACTAAAGCCATTCGGTTTATATAGACACCGGAGAGGGCTAGGGTTACACAGAGTCAGTTACAATGGTAGTACATCTACATATCCGTATCGCCAAGCTTGCCTTCCAGGCCAAGGAAAGTCCCATCCAGACACGGGACGAAGTCTTCAATCTTGTATCTTCGTAGTCTTGGAGTCCGGCCGATGATGATAGTTCGGCTATCCGGACACCCCCTAATCCAGGACTCCCTCAGCGGCAGTGACCTAAACCTGCTATATCAGGACACAATCTGCAAAATGGGGCTAAACCAAGCCATAATTTGCCATGGCAGCACTTCCTTTCAAGGAGTCACGCCAGGCCCAGATACCCATAGTATGGGTTCCCTTTCGTTAGAAGTTATGTTCGGCTCCCCCAACAACTTCCGAAGCGAAAAGCTAACCTTCCACGTCGCCCCATTCATAAGTCGCTAGCAAGCACTACTGGGACGCGAAGCTTTCGCCCGCTTTAACGCAATACCGCATTATGCATCCCTTACACTCAAAATGCCCGGTCCATGAGGCATCATCTCATTAAAGGGAAATATCTAGTGTTCCCCGAGTGCGGATGATGGTGCGGCCGCCTTGACAGCCGCACACCAATCCGGCTTTACTACCCCGGACATGGCTCGACGAGTCCGGCATAAACATACAAAGGCTTAATAGCCGCACAACCCTGTACAAGGGGCTCCGCGCATTTACACCAGGAGACAATACAACTCAACTCTACTCATGTTTTTGTATTATATTTTGTTTATTTTAACATAGATTTCTCGCACGATTATTTTCCACTAAGTTCCTCTCTTTCGCAGATGAACGCCGTGCTACACCCGTCCAGGATACGGCACAACGGAGATATAGGCGCAGACGTGCAGTAGGGACCCGTTTCAAGGATTCTTTTCAGATTAAGACCCTGCGTAAACCTTTTTTACTGTCTCTTGTTGATAACATCCCCCAGTTTTTGCTATAACCGAGGAGGAGGCTGGCGTCTTGGCATGTGGCCACACCAGAGTTTTGCACGTACCTGGGCACCAGGGGCTTTTTACCAAGGGCTTTTGTTCGGCCCATTTTCATAAAGACCGAATACCTTAGGGAGTGTTCGGCGTCACGAGTTTGGCCTTATATGCATCAACTCCGAATCATGTCTTTGGTCAAATATTGGGTTTGCCCGGCTCCTGTGTTTTGCTGCCTTACGTTCCGCTCTATCGGCTAAGGCGGCACCAGGAGAACTACTGCAATTGTGCCCCGGTTCGGCCAGGCGAGCACCTTAGTAGAGAAAGCCGAAAACTGACTGTCATGATATAGCGAGAGACTGGTGAACCACTCGATGACTTCCGGAATCTTTAGGATTCCTCCGCATTAATGAAGGGCCGTTTCCCGGTCAGGCACACACGCGCCCCAAATTCGGGCGAGCGTGGTGCCCCTAGGGGCTATTCAGTAGCCTCACTGTCAAACTCCTATGGCTAAGTGAAAGTGATAAAGCATTATAGTCCGGTTGCCTAGTTCGCTGTGCTATCACCTCCTTTATAGGACCAAGATGTTGGATTAAGTGTGAAAAGGCGCCTTCTGTGAACACCCCCATATTATATGCGTGGGGCTGAAGCCAACGACTGCCATCTATCAGGTTATATACACATATACATTAACGGCCGCACAGGAGGCATTCTAATTCTTGAAAGCACAAGTATAAAAAGCTTTTATATTTCATCAAAATATTGTTTTACAATAGCACATGCTATTCGAACACAACATCCTTCGAGCACTGCATCTCTATTACACGAGCGCCCTGCAAAACTTCCTCAAAGTAGTGCTTGGCAGGTACTCAACTTTCATCCGAATCTCGGGATGCAACAACACTGGCCTCCATATCCGCCCAGTATGTCTTGACATGGGCAAGAGCCACTTGTGCATCCTCTATGCACGCTGACCTCTTCATTGCATCAACATGCGGCACCAAACCAAGGAACTGCTGCACCAAGCTAAAATAACTCTTCGGCTCTGGCTCTTCCGGCCACACACGACTCGCAACGTACTTCATGGCGAGTCCGGATAACCCGTTCAGCTCCGCCCAAGCGGCCAAACGGTCGGATACCGAAAGTGTGCGCTCTGGATTGTGGAACTACGACCAAAAAAGTTCTTCCAATTCATGGTCACCTCGACCCCGGAAGTGTTCGGTCGCATCTGCGGCACTCGCCACCAGATCCAGATAAGTGTTCTCCGCACTCCACTTCCGGTCTAACGGAGCATACTTAGGATCCCCGAACCTCATCTGCAGCATATAAGGCTTTCCAGTCGCGATATCTCCGGCCTGACGTAGCTCCTCCTTCATAGCTCTCATTGCAGAGCGAGTGTCCTTGGCCTTGACAGTGACCTTTTCTAGGTCCTTCTGTGCCACCCTATCTTCTTCTTCACGAAGCTTACAACGGTCGGCAGCATCCTTCAATTTTACAGCCATGTCAGCCATTTCTTTCTTGCTTTGGCAGTGAGCAGCCTGTTCGGCTTTTAGCTCTTCAGCCGCTTTAGCGGCAACCGCATCACTCTTCCTCGCTTGCTCCTTGGCTCGGGAAAGTTCCGCCCGAAGGTTCTCCACGGCAGCAGCACCATCTGCATTAAGCACATATGTTATAAGACACGAGTATCAAGCTCCTCTTATCATATGTCTTTGGAGACATTACATACCTTGTGCCTCGTCTAGCCGCTTATTTACAAGCGCGATGTCGGCATCTGCTACGTCAAGTTGCCGCTTTAGCGCGGCAGATTCATCAGTCCGGCTAGCCACTGAACGCCTCGCCACCTACATAGGAAGGGCGACATGTTATATCTGGGATTATGATCCTCTGTGCGCCATCATTTCTGACAACACACAAAGTCTCAGGGGCTACTACTTATACATGGCGCATTTTATACATGCGGCTCTGTCAAAAGGTACATCTTTTTGCGTACCTCAAAACCTTTAAGTAAACTCCTGGCGGCCTCATACAATCCACTTTCCGCAGATGAAATCCTTCCAATCATCGTGTCCATCAATACACGGTGTTCTTCTGAGATAGACGCTCGCTCGAGCAGATCCTGCAGCCCCTCCGACCGTGCACCTAAAGGTGCCGGACTAGTCCGACGACCTTTTTCAAAGTCCGGATTTGGAGAAATCCTCCGAGATGACACCTCAGGGTCGCCCGCCTCGTAAGACGGTATAGCTGGGGGAGGCGTTTTACTCTCCATCATCTCCGGACGAAGATTCCCTGAAGATGAGCTCTGCTGAGAAGGGTTGAGATCTGAACTGCAAGGTAAAAATTTCGGTTATCTTCCTCAGAAATAAAACGGGGATGTCACTCATTTTGGAACCCCTCTCTTTACTTACGGCTCGGCGGAGAGCTGATCCCCTTAAGGGCGCAATGCGGCCGGGGCATTCTCCGGCGCCGGACCCTCTGGCGAAGATTTCTTCCCTCGTTTTGAGGCCATCGCCTCCGGGTCTTCAGAGGCGGTCCTTTTCTTTCCCTGGTTGGGGGAATTCTCGATTCCTCCCTTCCTAACAGCCTCCTTCACGGAGGCAGTAGCTCCTTGGTCCCCCTCTTCGCCTTCTTCCGAAGGCGCAATCTCCAGCATCCTGGTCAACACGGGATCCGGCGTGGTCTCAGGCAGGGGGGGCGGACATCTGATAAGCTTTGCTTTCGCTATCCACTCCTGTTCAAAGGATAGCTCTTTTAAGGGCAGTTTTACGATAAAGATACGGATGGCGTGTCCGGGTACGGGGCTACTTACTTGAGTATCCGGGCGATTGCAGCTTAGACCTGCGTCCTAGGACAAGTCCGGACACCTTGCTTGTGATCCAAAGAACAATTTGTACATCTCCACGGGTGTCGTGCCCATAAAATGTTGGAGGACTCGCGGTCCCTCTGGATTAAATTCCCACAGGAGGAGAGGGCGATGTTTGCAGGGCAGCATGCAGCGAATCAGCATAACCTGTGCCACTACGGCCAAGTTGATATCTCTTTCTAGGAGATCTCGAACGCGGCCCTGCAGCAAGGGCACGTCTTTGGACGGCCCCCAGTTAAGCCCTTCGTTGACCCATGACGCTAGCCGTGGTGGGGGACCCGAGCGGAAAGCAGGTGGCGCCACCCATGTGGTGCCCCTGGGGGCTGTGATGTAAAACCACTCCCGTTGCCATAAGCCGAACTCCTCTTGGAAAGAACCCTCGGGCCATGGAGCGTCGACAATTTTGCTTATAATAGCCCCTCTGCACTCAGCATGCTGCCCCTCGATCATCTTCGGTTCTACCTTGAAGGTTTTAAGCCACAGTCCAAAGTGAGGAGTAATATGGAGGAAGGCCTCACACATGACAATGAACGTTGAGATTTGGAGGATGGACTCTGGAGCTAAGTCGTGAAATTCCAGCCCGTAATAAAACATGAGCCCCCTCATGAAGGGGTCTATTGGGAATCCTAGCCCCCGAAGGAAGTGAGATGTGAACACCACGCTCTCACCAGGCTGGGGAGTGGGAATAGCCTGCCCTTGAGCAGGGAGCCTGTGCGAGATTTCACCGGTTAGATACCTGGCATCTCTCAGCTTTCGCACGTCTTCTTCCGTAATGGAGGAAGGCATCCACCGGCCTTGAGGGTCGTAGGCGGACATCATCAAAGGTCCGAAGCGCCTGAATCTGGAGCTTCGGGTGTTGGAACTCGAGGCAAGGGGCGGATTTGATTGGATTGAAAAGAAAGGAGTCGAGCCTTGGTCTCTTTATAAAGAGGTTGAATACCAAGAGTCCTCCCCGTGACCGTTTGGGACTCACTTTCGGTTAAAAAGTCATACCAATGGCGCGGTAGGGTTACCCACGCTCGTATTGATGAGAAATCCAGAATAAGGGGACACGATCTCTGCTTTGACAAGACGTGCCAAGGAAACCGCCTCGCTAAACGCACTGAGGTGGGATAGTAAAACGAATAAAGGCTTGGCCGTGGCATGATGTCACGCTACGGAATACATCAGCAGATTAGATTTGTACGAATATTATTCTCTCTACGATGGTATGTGGAAACTATTTTGCAGAGCCGGACACTATCCTTGTGTTCAACATCTTCTATGAAGTATTCCGAGGAGGAACCCGCCTTGCAATGCCGAAGACAATTTGCGCGCCGGACTCATCGTCATTGAAGCCTGGTTCAGGGGCTACTGAGGGAGTCCTGGATTAGGGGGTGGCCGGATGGCCGGACTATAACCTTTGGCCGGACTCCCGGACTATGAAGATACAAGACTGAAGACTTCATCCCGTGTCCGGATAGGACTTTCCTTGGCGTGGAAGGCAAGCTTGGCGATACGATATGAAGATCTCCTCCCATTGTAACCGACTCTGTGTAACCCTAGCCCTCTCCGGTGTCTATATAAACCGGAGAGTTTTAGTCCGTAGGACAGAACAACAATCATACCATAGGCTAGCTTCTAGGGTTTAGCCTCTCTGATCTCGTGGTAGATAAACTCTTGTACTACCCATATCATCAATATTAATCAAGCAGGAGTAGGGTTTTACCTCCATCGAGAGGGCCCGAACCTGGGTAAAAACATCGTGTCCCTTGTCTTCTATTACCATCCGCCTAGACGCACAGTTCGGGACCCCCTACCCGAGATCCGCCGGTTTTGACACCAACAAGGCCCATGGTTATAACAGTCCATGTGTTGGCATGATTATTTTGGCCTAGTTACCAAAAATAGGCTATTGTGGCCACTAGAAAAACACAGAAAAAGAACTGCAGTGACTACAAGCAAACAACTAAACAAGACAATAAGGAAATAAATAAGCAAGCAATTAACGCTATCCTATTACCGCTATTACACATATTACATCCACTGGGTCAAAGTTCACCACTAGTGCAAATATAGGGAACAAAGCAGCATATTACATACACTGGCCATCAAAATTGGCCACCAGTGCAAATAAACGCGGCAGCAAAACAAGAGCTTAACTGAAACAACTTCAGAAGAGCTCATGAAACGTTATCCTGGGTATCCACCATGCTGGCAATAAGCTTAGCAAGCTTATTAGCTTTGTCCTGTTTGGCGCTAAAATCCTACAACACTTGCTGTTTCACCAGAAAGTATGCATCTGAATGCTCCACGGACTTCCGTAGTCCTTCCGCTTCTTGTCGCAGCACAGCTAATCGATGTCTTTCAGCTTGTAGTTGAGACTCAAGAAACCGAACTGATTCAGACAGTGAGTTTGAATAGCTTGTGCAAGCGGTAGTGGCCAATAACTCGAACACTAAACCAAGACAGGACTTTGGGGTTGTCTCGCTGTCTTCAAGATAGTCTTCCTTAGCTATTTTATCAGCTTTGTTGGAGACCAACAAGGATGTGTCACTATCCTGAACCTTATCTGCATTACTTCCTTTACCATTGCTTAATAAGGCACTCTTCCCCAATATTCTTTCAGCATTCTAAAAGAAGAAACAAGCAGACACATAACAAGTTTAGCATGTACTAGTATATAAAACTCATTTCGGTGAACCAGTTCATTAGTAAGGTGGACAGGATTAAACTACCAAGTCTTCTATTGCCAAGTACTAGTACATAATAAAAGCATCAAACAAACATATATCTATGTCCTATGGTCACTGCATTGTCTTGCCAAATCAAAATAGAGACACAGCTCAAATCATATCAGTTCAAGACAAAGCAGCAGTGAAAGAATACAAAGCGTGGGAAACTACATGACACAACAAGATTTCAGATGGGTACCACGGGTCTACATGTACAACAACACTATTGGCTCTGTTGTGATGCTAGTAATGTGCATGATATGAAAGTCAACTGTATACACAATTGAAATTGAAATCAAAAGAGCTATTGATAAGAGCAAACCTGTTAAAGAAACATGCGTGAACATACCTGCTGGGCCATTGGAGTTTCGACTGGATCCTTCAATTTAAAAATAAGTTTGTATGAGTAAATATAGTGATACAAGAGCAAAGCAATCATAATTAAAAAAGGTGCGCCTAAGCGAGCGCTTAAGCGTGCCTAGGCTCTAGGCGTTGGCAAAACGCATTGCACATAACTACGCTTAATCTATGAAAACTGTGCATAAGCATGCGCTTTTGTCAGTAAAGCACAAGCGGTGGCAAAACACACAATTAACGCCTAGCGCTTTTTTGAACTATGATAGCAATGGAATCTTAAATTAGAATAGTTGTTCTTCAAGTTTAGGCACTTGTTCTACATGAATAGAGTACAGTAAGATGCAAGAATATAATACTTAAAAATAGAAAATGAGCTCATAGACCTTACCACATTCTTGGTTCAGGACCAGTACAGAACAAGGCGTTCCCAGTCATCTCCAGTAAATGTGTCTCAGGAGAACGTAAGGGAATTTGATGAGTTTCTTTGCCAGTGAAGTATGTTTTCTTTAGGTCATTCTGATACTGCCACCAAGCATTCTTGAAGATAGCAGAGGTATTAGCACAGGTTACCTCATCCTGAGTTTCCAAATCGGTCCTTCTCTATAGAGAAAAATGAGAAATTTTGTTGTGTTATAACCATCATGGAGGTAGGATGTATGGGACGAAGCAAAGTAATTGCCATGAATAACATTACTTACACATAACTCCTGGACAAACACCTGCAACTGGCATTTTCCTTCATCTTCAGTATAATATTTCCAAGATGGGAAGATACACACATACGATTTAACAACATCAAATGCGATAGATGCTAAACTACGACTAGCTGGTTGTGCTTCCTCCACAGGAATAGGCGTACTAACTGGTGGAGTTGGGGTTCACCGTGATAGTACTGGCCCTTTGGGCACTCGAGTTGCCTTACTAACTGCTCTTGTTTGGGAGCTCTGTGGTGGAGATGGTGTTGTGTCAATAGGAACTGGGTTACTATCGGCTGGGGTTGGGGTTAGATTGGGTGAAGCTGGTTCTTTGTCCATCGCAGTAGGGGTACAATCTACGGGAGTTTGGGTTATGTGTGGTAGGGCTAGTTCTTGTGCATGTACAACCGGGGTGCTATCTCCACCAAGAGGTAGCACTATTTTATTTGAAGACCGTGTTTTTAGTCCGCTAGATACTGGCATCACCCGCTCCAATTCAAATGGCTGATAAACAGGAAACATAGTTGAATGTACAGACATTGTATGAGAGACAGACGCAATAGATAGTGTGGAAAAAAGAGGGCATGAAATAGTTGACATGTATATTGTTTAACTAAAACGGATAGCATGACATAATTTCACACATATGATGTCTATCTAAACTAGATAGCATAGCATAACATAATTCAAAGATATGATGAATAACTAAACAGGATCGCATGACATAATTCACCTACATGTTATCTAAGTAATCAGGATCGCATCATTTAATTCACATATGTGATTTATATGCTAAACTGAGGGCATTCGATATGATGTCTGAACTAAGACCATGGTGTTGAATATTGTGTATATGATGTCTAAACTATGCAATGCAAGACACCGTATGCATGATATGAGCAGTATAACCGTGCCAAGTTAGAGCATACACCTCAGTGGGGGAATAGGACTGGTCATCTGTCTCTGAATCCATCTCTGAGGAGCTATCGGGACCCAACAAGAGATTTGCTTCGACAGGTAGCACTGTCTGCTCTGAAGGCCTTGTTTTCACTCCGGATTTTTCCATCTCCCACCCAAATGGCTGATTCACAGGAAGAGTAGTTTAATGTACAAACATTGTCGACAAATGGAAGTGTAATGAAGAAAAGGACGGGCAAGATATCATTCAAATATATGATGCCTAGTTAAATAGGATGGCATTACACATTTCACATATATTATGGCCGGCTAAAAGACATGAGACAACATAATTCCCATATATGATATAGAAACTAAATAGGTGGCATTACAAAACATGTCTAAACTAAGCAGATGACATATATGATGTCAAAAGTAGGCACTGCAAGGCAACATATGCATGATATGACTAACATCATCATGCCAAGGTAGAGCAAACACCTTGGGGGTAAATAGGAGTGGTCAGCGGCGTCTGAATCCGCCTCAGAACAGATATCTTCCTCTGGATTACAATCTGGAGAGGGGTGGGGAGGGTTTGCCATTGAACCCACCATGGAGAAATGTCTGCATGACATTGTATTGCCGCGCAAAACTCTTCTCTTTTTCTCTACATGTTCAGCATGACTGTGTACAATATCTGACATGCATACGAAAAAATATGGTGAGATTATGTAAGGAGAGCATGCAGAAATTTAGAGTGATGGTAACAACCAGTGGATGGATCCAAAAATAATGATAGCAGGCTGATGATTGATTTAAATTAATAAAAGACAGATGATGATTGCTTTACTATTTGTTTCCCACCCAAGATGAACAACATAGGCATACCCTAGGTGAACCAGATATTAGACAGACATACTATTCATTGCTGCCTCGATATGTGCCCCACAACTAATTTAGAACTCAAGTTTGAACATTAATTGGACCTGACTTGGGAGTCCAAGAGCTGAACAGGACGATAAAGTAGCACGTAAGTTTAAGCAATGCATAACATAAGCAGAAACAAAAGAGTGCGACCTCTCTTGTGGACCCGTGTACTCCTCAGGTTCATCTGCTGAGTCAATGATGGTGATGCCGTTGCGGTGGGTGCCAACAGCAGGGAAGGAGATTTGAGGCGGTGAAAGACGGTCAGGAGTCATGATGTCTGGTTTGGTGGATGCTTCTGTCGATGGAGCAGCTCAGGTGAGGTGGACGAGGTCGCGGCAGGAGCATGACAAACCACACAAAGTTCCCTTCGACACGTACCTGTAACTGAATTAATTTTGTAAGGGCTCATTTGGCTTGCATGATTCTTAAAACGCAGGGATAGGAAAAACACCAGAATAGGATAGGAAAATGTACATGGTAAACAGAGCATTTGTAAACACAGGATTTCTGACAACTTGGGTGTTTGGTTTACAGGAATTGGAAGAGTAGAGGAATACAAAGAAACATGGCCAAAATAATGTGAAATCATATGAAAGCATGTACAGTTAGAATGTTATTCTGGCACTAATGCACTTGGTCTTGTTTTCATGCATAGGATTTTGAAAAGTAGGTCCAGGTGGATGTTTTGCTTCATTCCTTTCAACAAAATGCATGAATAATTGAATAGTAGAGTGCCATTGGAAAATTCCCTATTGTTATGTTTTTCCGTTGAACCAAAATAGCCCTAATGGATCGACGTGAATGTATAGTAATAAGTGATGCAACAAGTGTACAACCTATTTGCCATAGCCGTGTCAACCTCAGCATCATTGGGTTGGTCGCTGAAGCAGTTGAGGCAGAGATGGCTGTCGGAGGTGTGGAGGAAGATCTGAGGAATCTATAGACAGCGTCCAGAGCACTGCTCTATTGTGATGGATTGTTCTGTCGTTGGAGCAGCTCCGGTGAGCCGTAAGACGCCAAGGCTGAAGCAGCACAAGACAGACATCGTCAATCTCAAGTGGGATTCTAATAGCATCTCCAATAGATGATGTAAAATGGATGTAAAATAAACATCACCAAAAACCACCTGACTATAAAGATGAGGTGAAAACTGTTGACTCTGAATTTAACTGTCGAAACTGAAATTTACTATGGAATCTGAATGCTACTTTCGAAACTGAACGCAATGGTAGTACAAAGGCACTTGACATGTAGTTTAGGGAGGGCATGCAGTTCATCTTCAACCTACACCCCACTGAGCCGCCAACAACCACCGGCCAAATCGCCAGCCCCAGTGTCGCCTCGCCACCCCGAAACAACTTGCCACTGTCGCCCCGGCCAGCCCTCTAGGCCCCTCGCCCCCTCCCCCACCCTAAACCCTAAGATAGATAGTGGGGTACCTCTCCGGCGAGCCCCCGTCCCTGCTGTGGGTGGTTCTTCCTTAACTCCGGCGAGCCCCCCCAACCCGTGAAAATTGACAAACCCAAAAGTCGATTCAGTCGATTGAAGTGTGGCTTAATCAGAGCAGAGCAGCAGCACAAGCAAGGGGGAGAGCAGCAGCAGCTGGGCGAGCATGCGATCAAGCGAGTGCCGGAGCAGCAGCAGCGCGAGCGAGTGAGCGAGAGCCGGAGCAGCAGCAGCAGATCCGGCTGGTATGGACTCCACCGCCGAAGGGGCCTCGCACTGGGGGAGAGCCTCCGTGGAGATGTCGCTCGCGACGCCGGCTTCAAGGTAGTCGCTCCATGGGGGTGCGGGATGGAGCACTGTCGGTGTCAGGAGGTCGAGTTAAGGAGAAGGTGCGATGCGATGACTGTACAACCTCTTTGGTGGCGCCGAGTAGGCCTCGGCTTCGTCCGAGGAGTCGGTGAGGATGATGTGGTTCTGGTGGAGCAGGTTAAGGCGGCGCTATGGGGATGGAGTAGCCGCGATAGACAAGGTGATCATCGGAATAGCTCCTTGGAGGTGGAGGACGGGGCGGCTGAACCGGCGGGACAACGAGATGGACGACGGGTCCTCATCCGAGGAGGTGGACGAGGGACGTCGAGCTGTTGCGGTGGACGACGTCGTCGGGGAAGAGGCTCCGGCTGGGCAGCGGTGACGTTTGCGGACGGAGGAGGGTGGTGTTTTGCGGCTGGAGCGGAGAGGTTATGGCGGCCTGGGATTTCTAATGGCGAAAAGGGGGCGATGGGAGGGGGTGAAGCATGACTTGGGGACGCGCTTGTCCAAAATGTAGGGTGTGTTACAAAAGTACCCCCCACCGATTTGAACTAGCGGCCCTTTCAGCTCAGGGTTAGAAGGGGGATTTCACGTGTCGGGATTTGGCAGCTGGAGGGAGTTTTCGCGCGCGTTGTAATTTTGGGATAGCAAGGCACGGGTTGTGAAGGCGCCAGTTTTGGGAGCACGATATCTGAATTTTCGGGATATAACAAGACGCGGGATGAATTTTAGGGACAAGCCTAACGTGTAGTAATATTGTACTTGTACGTACCAAATCAATTCGCACTTCCCTCAAGCAAAAAGAAAACGAAAAAAAATAAAACTATTCACACCACACAAAGAGAGAGTCTTGCCTCGTTTTACTATACAAATGCTATTCAAAGCTACTCCCTCCTTCCATCTATATAGGGCCTAATGCATTTTTCGATGCTAAGTTTGACCAAATATTATAGCAATGATATATGGCATGCAACTTACACATAGCACACCATGAAATTCATCTGTGAAAGGTTCTTTCAATGATATAATTTTCACATTGTGCATGTCATGTACTATAAATCTTGTCAATAGTCAAAGGCGGTCTTAAAAATCTCATTATGCCCTATATAGATGGAAGGAGGGAGTACGAATCCATGTTATGTCCGATTAAATTTTTTCGCTTGTTGTATAATGCATGTAACCTACTCATACCAACATTTTAGTGCATTCCAAATGTCTATACTACCACTGCAATTCGAACTAAATTTGGATTCGTTTATCTATTTCAATAAGAATCTACAATCATGATTGTTGCCAACTTTCTATACCGTATTTATCACACAAAGTATAGTGCCCCGCCCCCTACATTATGACAAGTATTTAGACCTGAGTTGCAAAAGCCACACATTAGCCCAAATTATAATCAATGTTCTACATTATGATATCTTCTTCAAGTATCCATATCCACTTTTTTATAATGAATTATGATCGTTGCTCGTCTTTACACCTTCACGATACTCTTCTATTTGTAGCTAGCTAGCGCTAACTTTCTATCGTGCATGCACACGCCCGCCCCCCTCTCACACACCCTTAGCGTCCCCTCCATCGCGCACGCTCATTATTTCTCTTTAGGTCGTGCACCATCGGTGTGTGTAGGCCCCGGCTCCTTCTTTCCGGCACACACCGGTTGATATACCTCTCTAGCCAAGTGTGCCTACAACAAACACATATATACTTACCCTCTTCTCTTCTCACCGTCCATGCCCCCATATGTCCAATACGATTCCACGCAGGTGCACACTCCCGCCCCTCTTTTCATTGATCACATACCCGCACACTCCTCCCCCCTCGACATGGTAGGCCTCTCGCACCACCTCCTAGCCACGCCCTCTCCCCCTATCTGCCTCTCTGAACCTTATTTGCTTCTAACACATGCAGGCGTGTATATGAAGTGATCTCCCTACATATAGCCAGGTCGACTATAATTCGTTTTCACCAAGCACCGATACACTTACCTCGCTAGTTATGTCTCTCCTTTTCTCAGACACACGACGGTTGATCTTCCTATGTAGTTATGTATGCTTACCACAACCATATCTTCTCCCCTCATCATCCTTGAATACCTCCTGGCCCGTCTCTCACACGCACGTGCATAGACAGACAGACATCCCCCGCCCTCTCTTATTGATATTGCACTCATACCCTCTGTTTGTCTAGCAGGCCTCTCCCACCATTTGTGAGACGCCACTCCACCACCAACCCTCCGACGCTCTACCTTTGTCTTTTTCCCAACCTTATTCCTCTGCTACACATATCCATGGATGTCGATCGATCTCCCTCAATACATAGCTAGGTCTCTCTCCTTCCCCACACA
>NC_057810.1:202898488-202898935 GCF_018294505.1 Triticum aestivum | reverse complement strand
GCACATGCATAGACACATAGACATCCCCCATCCTCTCTTATTGATATTGCACTCATACCCTCTGTTTTTCTAGCAGACCTCTCCCACCATTTGTGAGACGCCACTCCACCACCAACCCTCCAACGCTCTACCTTTGTCTTTTTCCCAACCTTATTCCTCTGATACACATATCCATGGATGTCGATCGATCTCCCTCAATACATAGCTAGGTCTCTCTCCTTCCCCACATATATACTAGTCGATCGGTCTCTGCCCCCTCCCCCCCCACACACACCGATAGTCGAACATTGTAGGTAGGTATCCATGCCACAGAGAAAAACTGCACCTCTGCCCTCTCAAATTCCAGTAGGCCAGCCGCCCTGTATCTTTGACGTGGGCAAACACAAATTCGATGGCACTCTTTATCGATCGCGCAGCCACACACTTCATCCTTGTTTTCAATTCTAT
>NC_057810.1:202888407-202898418 GCF_018294505.1 Triticum aestivum | reverse complement strand
CCACGGAGAAAAACTGCACCTCTGCCCTCTCAAATTCCAGTAGGCCAGCCACCCTGTATCTTTGACATGGGCAAACACAAATTTGATGGCACTCTTTATCGATCGCGCAGCCACACACTTCATCCCTGTTTTCAATTCTCTCGATATCTCACGTCCATGACTCCATTTCACACACATTGCATATGTTACGTTTTTCTGATTGAGATATCATCAACACATTGCCTCCGTTTCACACAAACCATCTCTCTCACACCCACCCACGTACGTACCTGCACCTAAAGAAGAAGTGCACACGGGACGCACGTACTCACATCTCGTTCCTGGCCACACCCGCGCGGGTACACGATGGAGTTCGTTCCTGTACGAAAAGGCAGCCCACATGATAATTTGACGCGTGTAGTGGTTGTTTACTCGAAGGAGGGTCGGGTACCACGCCTAGACGGAACAAAGTTCAACTTGACGCGTTAGCATTAAATAAAGTTATATATTCCTCAATGGCACGTACAGAATATAAAACGATTGCCGTGGGGAAAATGGAAAAATGGGTTTGTCTCTCATCACACCATCTCACACATGGCCGCCGTGGCCTCTCTCTCTCAGCGTTGGTCAGTGATCCGGCCACATCCCGTCCGCCGGCGGAAAGGGAGGATGTGCATCATCTCTCTGTTCGACGGCGTTGCGGCAGCACGTCCCGATCTACGGTACCCGCCATTCTCTCTGACCAAGCTCCGGCGCGGTAGGGCCTTCGCCACTTGCTCGCGGCACCCTCCTAGTAACATCCCGACGACCCTCAGGTACAACTTCCTCCGGCCTTGCTCCACTGCACATCTCCCCATGTTGCTGCATGTGAATCTTCTTTAGTTGTTTGCTTAAATTGTATCTCGGTCGGCATACTTTCCATCTTGCAACCTCGTCCTCAAACCATTTTTGGTAAACCACCATGTGCTATATTTCCCTTATTACATGGAACATGCTTCTTTTTTGTCAGCATATGTGTCTTCAACTCGTGTTATTGGGCAGTAATTGTTTCCTTTCGACCTCCTTTTGCAAACAGGGCTATCCATTTTCACCTCGTTGTTATTGCGACCTTTTGGTGAACTGCAGAAATCACTTTTCTGAAGAGTGTTTTGTGCAGTTCCGCCAAAATGTCACACGGGCAACGTTTTTACATTTCTATGGGACTGCGGAAAGGGAGATTGGTTTTGCTATCCTCCTCATCCAACTCCATGCCTAATCTTCTCCAACAAGAAGTTAGTCCTAAAGAGAGATCGTAGAGGTGATCGGCTTCTATTTATGTGTTTTATATTTCATCATCTAGTTCCACTATTATTGTAATCACACTGACTGGATATCTTTGCAAACCGGGATGGTCCGCTCGATTTTAGTGGAGCTGCACAAAATGATCGGATTGTGGTGTCCTTCATACACCTCTTTTTTGGCTACAGAGCTGGGTGAAACTAGTTGCCAAGCAATAAACACTGTGCCAAGGAAATGGAGCCATGCCTACGAACAGCATCGATCAATTATATTTTTTTTCTTTATTTGTACACCTTCTCACAACTTTGTCTTCAGTTGTGATGTGAATATTGGCGCTGATCATCGAACCATTGAGATGCATTAGCCATGGTAGTTTCATTTGTACTTGATGAAATGTTGTAACGAGATAATCTCGAGGCAAGACACATGAATCCTAAGTTGAAACTTCTTTTTCCTGCGGGAACCAAACTTGAAACCTTCATAGCATCACAATACAATTTCATCAAAATTATGAGTACATATAAACAAATCCTGAAGAATTGATAGCAATGCCAGAAACAATTCAACTTTGTTTTGTGGACATGTTGGACATCCTTCATCCGGCTCCACCTCCCATGCAGCAATATTGAGTGCACAACACAACTTCAGGGAAAGATTCACCCCAGTCGTTGCACCGCAGTAGTAATGACTAGTGAGCAGTCAAATCACAGAGCCCCACCTTTGCCACAGTAAGTTGCTCAGACGAAGCAACCATCATTTCTCTGTTCCTTGAATCCACTGGTACTCCCATATTCCCATAGTAATAAGTTGCTCGGGTGAATAAACCATCACTATATCCGCTCACGTGTGATGACCACAGGAGCTATCCATTCAGATTGCATGTTAAAAAAATAAAGGTCGATAACTAATGCGGCAAACTTAAAAAAACTAATGCGGCACCTCGGGCCAACGCGGCCAGATCGCATTTTGCACGAGAAATTACACACCATGTTTCGTTGACATGTGGTCCCGTTCCAACATATCAGTGAGACCAAAGCGAGTAGTAGTATTTCCGAATGGACGTGTAGGTCGGGGCGCCTCTTCGTGAACCGTGGCAAACTGGCAAGCGTCCACCGACTCTTCGCCTATACCTCTCGATTTGGAACTGCTGTCGCACACTCTTCCTCTCCCTCCTCCATTTTCCTTCAACCCTTCACCCTTTCTTCTGCCATTGTTTGATCGTCTTCTCCATGGAGGGAACAGGCCGGAAACGACCCCGTTATTCTTGCCCCGATGTGAAAGATGATGTGGTGGAGGAACTCATTGATCGGTGCGATGTCATCACCTCGGCTAGCATGGCAGGTTCGTTCAAGCCCATTCTTGACTCAACTAATAACATCATTACAAGGAACCCAAGAGTCAAGGAGCGGTTTGATATCCCCTATCTTCTTTGTCGTGACCCTGATGACTACTGGCGCGGGGACGACAGAGGCCTCGCCTTGTGCAAGTTGATGCCTCTTGATAATGATACGTATGATGTTAAGATGCCATCGCTTGAGGGCAAGGCTTGGGTAGGTGCAAATGGAGATTGGGTTGTTTACATTGGGTCCAACTGCGAGTGGGAACTTGTGAATGTGTACACTCGTGACCGGGTTCCACTTCCAAAAATCTCAGCAGACTGCCCAGAGGTTGAGCACACCGGTATTGTACGCACGTTCAAATACGATCATGGTGACTGTCTTCTACGGAAGATAGCAATTTGTCGAGTTCCCAACCGCTCTTGGAATTACAACAACTATGAAGTTGTTGCTATCTTCGACATGCTTGTTGCCCTCCTTTGTGGTTTGACACGATGGATATTGCTCAAAAATCAGTTTCTATACACGGATGTGTACTGTGATGCAATTCAATACTAGGGCCTTGTGTTTGCTGCCACCGCTCATTGCACTGTTTTTGCATGGGATCCTCGTAGTTTCGATATGTTTGTCTTCCACCGTAATTATAATTGTTTCATCCACATGCATGCGGGTTAGCAAGTTTCCCTTTACTAATTAACCTTCTTCTTGTGTTTCCAAGGTCTTGTGAACATTCCACCACCTATACTTGAAAAAAATTATAACCAAGGGGAGATGGCGATGGTGATGATCACGAGCATGAGGACGAGCATAACGTATATACTTAGTGGTGCCTGGCAACTAATTCCGATGGATCACCTCTTCTTGTGTGTATACAGCCCACTAATGATGTTACTACTGAGGGGGCATGTGTTGTCTCCCATGGTCGCGCTCTCCGGACCTATTCCAACACCTGTTGCATGGTATTTGGGATGGATACTAGTGTGCTAGCGCCAACACCTTCTCCCTGGTATAGAATTGATAGTCTTGGAGAAAACCCGCTCTTCCTTGGACAAAACTATCTGATGATGGTTAAAGGCGATCCAACTGCTATTGACACAACGTTACTAGTACCATTTATGAGAAGCAACTATGTCTATACCTCGGAAATTAGGGTGGTTCCCTACCCTGGTACTGATATAGTAGGCCGCTTCAGCCTGGATGATCAGTCCTGCGTTGGTCTCGAGATCAACAATAGATGGCCCGTCCCAGAGAATCACTTGTGGTTCAAAGCAAGCGTTTCCAACGCCAAGGAATGGTTGAGTTGAAGTTCATTTCATTGCTTGTTATTTGTTGTGTGCTGAAAACTTTAGTATTTATAATGTATCCTCGTTGTCGATATGGGTTGATGACCTGTTGTATGTAATAAAATGCTATGCATGTCATAAACTTACTAAATTTATGAATGGCTTTCGAGTTGCTTCTGTGAGTGAGTGGTGCGACGAGGCAAAAAATATTTTCCGAAGACATAATTGTACGTGCATTGCAACAGGTTATCGGATGAGGCCAATCAACAATAGTAGTACACTATTTGTACTAGCTTCACATGCTTCACGCGTCGTGCGGGTGTTTTTACTGTAGCCATATTGTACGTAACCATCACCTCGAATCCTCGATACTAGTACTATATAGTAAGTAGTAGGAGTAGTAGCAGTAGTAGGGTGGCATGGGCCAGAACAAGCATTCACGTCCAGGAGTACGGCACACGCCACCAGCACGACTTCCATCTGACACCATATTTCTTGGAGTCCGTGCTAGAGCAATCTCTTCAACCTCATCATTTCTCTAACTCATCCATCGCGCGGCGGGCGAGGTGGGGGTTTGCCGATAGTCGGTTTCCTCAACTGCAGTCCCACTTGTAAGTCCAACTCCAACACTCTATTAATATATGGATGTACTCTTCTTCCCAATACAAACACTTGCATCCATTCTACTCCCTCCGTTGCACAATACATGCCTTCTATTTGTCAAAATATATATGAATCTAGACATGTTTTAGTATATAGGTACATCCATTTTTGGACAAATGGAAGTCAAGTATTTTGGAACGGAGGGAGTACACAATAAAATTTTTAAGTTAGCACAACTAGTCTAATCCAAGAGAACAACCGAAGATTTGGTCGGGTTCTTCCTCCTTTTGCCAACACGTGGGACATCCAGCATCCAGGTCGTGTCATGCAAGAAAATAGAGTGGTAGTTGAAGCCACGAGATGTGCATCTTGGGTTAAACTGTAAATAGAATCTTACTACTCTTGAGTAACTCCAAAAGCGGCCACCGAAGATCTTTATTGGATTTGTTTTTCATCACCAGCACGTCGAGGTGAAAGATGTGCAGGTTCAGTGGGTCCTCTTGCATTTTCACTGACATGTGGGGCCGCATGTGAGAAAACAGATGATGGGCTCCGCACGTCCGCTGGTTGGCTGAGAAGAGAGATAGAGGAGGGCTGAGCACAGACTGCAGGAAATTTGTTCTACGTAACCAGCACCTTGATATTCGCGTGTGGTTGTTTCTAGAATAAAAAAGGGAGGTACCCCTACTTATGTTACTCCAACTACGCCTAGCCTAAGGTTAGTAGGTGACCTTGCGCTTGGCTCTCCGCCTCTTCCAGAAGTCGATGGTTCTACAGTAGTGCTTCTGGCAATCTGACAACAAATGAACTGCTGCACGTCCACCGCTTGTAAGCAAAAGTTTCTCCTCGTGCTGCGAGCCACCGCGCACACGTTGGCGAGGGAGAAGGCGTAATCAAGCTTCTTGTCGTTCTGTGAGTTGACGGGACACATCAAAGTTATTTACTAGTAGTACGTACTCTCTCCAAAAAAGGGCTGACCATGTCATTGCTACCATCCCGTGCTCCGTCGTTGAGTACATGCACTATTCACGTGCCATCGAGGAGAAAAAATATTGCGTAGGTGCCATCGAAGTGCACGACTCACTTACGAAAAAGGGTTTTCCCCCGCTTTACCCCCCGCACGACTCACTTATGCACTGCTTATCTGATTATCTCCATTTTCTTGCATGACACGTGCACCTTGATGCTAGATGTCTCGCGTGTTGGGAAAAGGATGAACAAAGCTCACGTAAAAGTAAAGAGTTGAAGAGCATAGATTCCCGACGACCGAGGAGGAGCAAGGAACCTCGCGGTGGAGCGTCTGCAAGGAACCTTGCGCGTTTTCCCCTGTTTTTTTGCCGCCTGCCCACCTATAAACAAATAAAAGAACATGAACTTTTCGCTAACCAGTTGAAACGGTACATCAGGATGCTAAGTTAAAGATGTTTTATACTCCCTTTGTTCCCAAGTATAAGTCTTTTTAGATATTTCAATAAGGGACTACATACGAAACAAAATGAGTGAATCTACACTCTAAAATATGTCTACATACATCCGTATGTTGTAGTCTATTTGAAATGGCTAGAAAGACTTATATTTAGGAACGGAGGGAGTACTTTATATTGAATTATTGATAACCACGCAACAAGACGCATGTACAGGACACATGCAGCCACGCATGTACACAAGCCAACGCACTAACTCCATCTGATTCAGCTCATGCACATACGCGCACAGCATGGAGCACACAACGCACGTACACAAGACGTGCATGCACACGCACTCGGCCGCAGAATGCACGTGAATAACACATGCATGCACACACACTCGGCTGCATGGAGGCGTGCACCATCCGCGGCGACGTCCGGTTCCTCGTGCTACGGCGAAGCTCGCACGGAACGGTGCATACGCATCTCTTGTAGCACCTCTTTGCCGTCGTTGCTCAACTACTAGTCGGAGACGAAGACGACCGCAGCCTCGGCCTTAGAGCTAGCACCGATGGAAAAACACGCACGCTGCACGCACATGAGCACATATAGACTGCCCACGACGTGGTGGTGGTGCGTCCCCAGTCACCTCTACTCCTTCTGCGCATGTTGTCTATCAAGGCGGCTGCATGCTAATGATGATGTGGGTGAGATCTTCTAGGACTCAGATGATGACGAGGAAAATTATGAGACACAAGGTGACGTACACCGTCAAGGTCCACGGTCAAGGGGTGCTAGTAAGTTCTTAGAGCAAGTACAATAGAGCTGAGTCAACGGGCTATAAGGAATAAACTAGTATATTTCTGCTTAGTTGGAGGAAAGAGAAGAGGAGAGAGAAGGTAAGCGGGCTCTTCGTGAAGAGCCAGCTCTAGCTCGTGCTCCTAGGCACTTTGTGAGAATGAAAGGTGGGCCACATAATAAAAAAGTAGTACACTCTTTTGATCTATTATTGTACATGTTAACTATAAGATGGGTTGTAGACGGCATGGCATTGGCTTATAGCCAGCAGCTGGTTATACTATTAATGCTCTTTAGATGAGGTGCTAAGTGCATTAAATGGCTTAATAACTCAAGTCTTCAATGCATAGGTGCTTAGTTTATTGGTGCCACATCATATTTTATGCCTACATGGCAGGCTTAGCAGCTATACATGGTGGAGCACTGGGAGAGGCCAAAGCTGGTCATAGTGGGGAGTAACTTATACTTTAACATATTACTATGTTACGCTAAACATCTCTATAAACCGGAAAAGAGGGAGTAGTAACATAGACTAGTGTCATATGCAGAGTATGGGAGCACATGATATTTCCCCGTCTGGACCGATCCCAAGTTGGCTTCTCACCTTCTTGGCCCAACAAAAACCCTTCCCCCCTCCTGCACGCGCTTCTCGCCCGGCGCCAGCTGAGCCCACCGCTCCACATTGATGGCAAGTCAGGGCGATGTGACCTCTCACTACTTCCGCCGTTGAAGTGGCGCGCCGACCGAGGGCACCGCCCGCTGCACGCCCGGCATTTCAGACTACACAGTGGATAGTAACTTTAGAGCAAGTACTACAATTAGATGACATAAGAAAGCTATAAGGATTTAAATATAGTATTTGTGCTTAGTTGAAGGAGAGAGAAGAGAAGCAGATTGTAAACGTGTAGCCGGTTGTGCTCCAACATACTTTGTGAGACAAAAGGTGGGGCCATTATTAATGATATTGTATTTATACTAAAGGGACTAACAGACACCTTAATTACTTTGTTTTTTTGACACAAACCTTGGTGGGGCTATTATTGACTTTTTTTGAGCTATTATTGACTTGGACGTGGGGTTTGGGGGCCAAAGTCCTACTATTATACTCGCACGACCGACATGACATGCTCTACCCTAGCCTCCGTTGTATCATATGGTTTTGCACCGTTCCAGATCTTAGCGCCACCACGCAATTCTTCTCCAGCCCTCCTTCCGGCATGCACCACGAGAAGGGACATCAGTCCTCCGAACCCCGCCTTTCGTGATCCTGTACAGGAGAGGGGCAATCAGGTTTTTGGGGAGCACACTCCTGTGACTGCTGCCAACGACGACTTCCTCAACGACAGCCTTCTTCCCCGACCTCGATAACCTCTTCATCAACGACATGAGTGACAATATCAACCACATCGGTTCTGCTCTCGTTGTACAGTATGTGTTTCTGTCCTCCTGGTTTAGTCCGCATCATTACTTTGATGTTTGCAATTGTCATCATGATCTATTTACTACTGATTCGGATTAAATCTCATACTATATTGCTCATATATTCAACAATCCAATCCAAAAACCTGATTACAGGCAATTTACTCCGAGTGGTTTTGCTACACTTTTGAAGCCGCCTACTTTTAAGGGGGTGCAATATAAAAGGTGGCGCACAAGAGCAGTATATTGGTTTCAGATCATGTACTGCTATGACACCACTAAGGGTAAGCCTAAGGGCGATCTTAATCCTACACAGCAGGAAGCTTTTCAGAACATGGATACCCTCTTCAAAGCCGCCCGGCTGAGTGTTCTTGACGATTCCATTATGGATTCATATATGTCGTTTGACAGTGGCAAAGACATGTGGGCTGCGCTCGAGGCCACATTTGGGCCCTCGGGTGCTGGCAACGAGTTGTACGTCATGGAGCAATTCTGTGACTACAAGATGAGTGATGAGCACTCTGTTGTTCAGCAGACTCATGAGATACAGTCACTCTTAAGGAACTTGAGTACTTTAAGTGTGTGTTGCCAGACAAATTTGTTGCTGGGACCATCATTGCCAAGCTTCCACCTTCGTGGAATGATTTTGCTACTTCTCTGAAAAACAAGAGACATGAGTTTTCTGTTTTGGATCTCATTAGAACTCTTGACTTTGAGGAGAAGGCGAGAGCAAAAGACACACGTGCTCGGGTCGCTGAGGGAGCTTCTAGTGCCCACATGGTACACGAGAAGAACTTCCAGCCCAACCAGCCCCAAAACAACAAGAACAAATCTCAGGGGAAAGGCAAGTTTGATGCAAAGAACAAGCCGTCACATTCTACCAACTTCAAGAAGAATTCTCATAACGGGAAGGGATACAAACCTCAATTTTGGTAGCACCGCACAAAATTTATATGGCTGCATCTACCTGCCGTCAGCTAACCTCATGGTGCTCCAGGTATTCCTACATTCGTAACTAGGTACAATGACCACCGCAAGATGAAATTAGCTTATTCGTACGTTGACTTGCTGAATGCAGTGCGGAATGATCCTATCATGTGTGGAGGAGCAAACCAGCAGTGTAGACGAGGGTGGAAATCAACCAAGGACTTAAGAAATTATGTATAATCTTTGTCAGGCAGGTCAGTATCCCCTTCGTCCAGATGTTCGTGTTTTGTCATGCCGAGCTATTGATATGTGCCACTGTTTTGCGACACCATTTAAGTATAGCTACTGTTTTCCTATCTTTTCAGATTCAGGACAATGAATATGATTTCAGGGGAACTGCACAATATGGACCCATGTTGAGTCATCTCTATTGCCTCATGTGTTTGCTGCGAATGTGTCAACATCAATTGCAAGATGAGGCAGCTAGCTAGCTGTGGAGTTGCCAACATGCTCAAAGTACTCGCAACAATGAGAAAACAAGCATGCCCAGGAAATTAATGCGTGTGCAGGGAGGCCCTTTGCTCAGAGAAGCATCGACCGATTTTCTTTATTTCCACACCTTCTCATAGCTTTGTATTGGTTCTAGTATGGTGAATCATTGAGATGCATATACATGCTGAACTTTTGTTCTTCTGAATGTTAATTTAATGTGAGTGTCTGCATCCAGTACCGCATCCTCTAATTTGGTGGATGCACACAGAGAAAATAAATCTCCTTAATTTACTCCATAACCACCCTATTAAATAGGCCTAGTAACAAACAGGCGCATGCAGTGGCCGGCGGGCACATGCATCCTGCATGCATGGCCAGTCAGCCAAGCCCATGCGCCAGCTCCAATGCAGCAACGCAAAAGAAGAGAGTGGTTCTTGGGAAAAAGTGAGTAGTTAGTGCAGCGGGCCTTATAAACATGAACAACTCGCT
>NC_057810.1:202800670-202887947 GCF_018294505.1 Triticum aestivum | reverse complement strand
AGGCTCGTCTCTGGCTACTCTGCTCAAACTCGTGACCTCGGTGCGACACCCATAAGGAAAATGGAGTCGGCTGGCCCCAGCGCCAAGAAGATGAGGCACCCGCCAGCGGCGACGCCAGTTGTAGATCCTGCACCCGGCAGCGCGGGGAGAAGCGGCGAGCCCCCCTCCCCACCCGGATCTGAGGAACCGATAGAATCTCCGGTGGACCACATCAGCGATCTCCCGGGCGTCATCCTTGAGGAGATCATCTCGCTTCTCCCCACCAAGGATTGCTGCAGCACACAAGTCCTCTCAACTCGGTGGTGCCCTCTATGGCGCACTGCGCCCCTCAATCTCAACTGTCGTCAGATATTTGTCCTTCTTGAATTTGATCTCCTTAGAGCCATCATCTCTTCGCACCAGCAGGGCCCCGTTCAATGCCTCTGCATCCCAACAAGCTACCTGCTGTTCATACCGGGCAAGGTGGACGCTTGGCTGACATCCTCTGAATTCGGAAAACTCCAGCAGTTTGAGTTCTACCATTACCACGAAAGTTTCATACCACGAACATACCAAGAATTCATGCCCACACTATCGTTGTCCATCTCGCAGTTTTCCTCCTCTCTCCACACCGCCACCTTCGCCCGGTGCCATCTACCAGACGATCTGGTACAAATGCTTCGACTCCCACTGCTAAAAAAACTTTCGCTTGTGGTGGTTTATCCGTCGGAGGCCTCACTGCACAGCATCATCCACTCCAGTTGCCCTGCCCTGGAGCGCTTGCTGATTATTTTGGGAATAGAAATCGGTATCAGTTGTCTCCAAATAAAGTCGCCTCACCTTGAAAGCATTGGAATTTGTTTTAAAGGACAGAAGCTCATCATCGAATATGCCCCTTCACTTGAAAGGTTGCTCCTTCATAATTTTTATACACCTTCAGAAATAACTGTCGTCTCTGCGCCCAAACTGGAGACCTTGGGTGTAATTCGTGACCCGCTTAATAATCACAAGGAGTTGGTGTTTGGCTCCTCACTTTTTTAGGTACCGTATATTATCATCTACACATTTGTAATCATATGCTGCATTTTTCATTTGTGCACATAAGTTTTATATCATATTGGAGTACACTTTGGGTACTAATATTATGTTATATGCTCAATGAAGAGTTCGTCCATTGATAGCCTATCAATGCTGCTGGATTCTGTCAAGATCATATATATATCAGAATGTATAGTTTTGATCTGGACATAATTATTGGCTTGTTGCGATGCTTTCGATCTGTGGATAATTTATACATAGAGGTGATGATTTCATGCACATTGAAAGCCCGTATATATTGTACTAGAATTAACTGTTCAGTTGTCGTTCTTTCGACATACTCTTTTTTCATACCTTAACTGTTTTCAATCTTCATGTCTACTTAGGCAGAACCACATAGAGAAAAACATATAACCAATCGCTGGCATAATAAGCACAAGGATTTTCTCAGTTCTCATGACATTCGTTTGAGGACAATAACGATGGGACGATATGCATCCAACCAGGCAAACAGAAGCTTTGTCACATTCTTCATGTTGAATGCAAGGTTACTATTGTCCATGAGGCTTAATTTTTATAGCAAGAGATTTCTCACGGGCGAACATGTTGAACAGCAAAAAAAGAAGTTTCAGGTGGACAAATGGGCTTCTAAACGTGCTCGGCTTTTATTTACAATAAGTTGTAGACATCCTGAAATATGCACATGATGTTGATTTTATGGATCAGACCGATCCATTTGTTTGTGACTGCAAAAAAGAGTGGTTGGGTTAGAAGTTACTGTCATGTTCAATCTGGGTTTTGTCTAAAAATTTGATGAACAGTTAATCCTTGGGCTTTTTGTACCATTTGTATGCTTGACTTGCATGTTGTTGCCCTCGTACTCCCCTCCACCTGCCACTACACTGCCGCATCTTCCATGGCTGCTGTTCGTTCCCATCCGAGGCCTTGCCGTCGTTCTCTGCCTTGGTTAGCTCGCTGTGCCCGCCGCCGTCTGGCGTTGTCAACATGGTCAACAACCAAGAGGAATCAGGAGATGACTGTACGTGGAGAGGCTGATAGTAGGGACCCACCAGGGTCATTGCATTTCGCAAGAAGGTGCCTCGTTATTATAAGCCAAAAAATACTTCCTCCTAATTGTTTGACAACTAGGTTCCACGCCATTGTCAATGTGGTCAATAAACGAGAAAATTACACAACGAGCGGATAACACCAGGGACCCAGCAACTCGCCCAATTGTTTTTTAGTTTCAGAGATGGAGCTCAATGGCGCGCTGTGCGGGGGCTGTGGCCCGTCTAGCCCACGCTTACGCTTTTATTAAGCACATGACGAGCCCAGTTGATATATTTTTTCTTTCTGAAATTGGCTAGCCCAGTTCTTTTTTTTTTGGAGAATACCAAAACCGAGGGCTACTTGCTTTTCTCAGCCCCGCTGGGCTGCAAATCTTTCAAGATGAGGAGGGATGTAAGTAGTAAGAAATGGGCTTCCCCAGAAAATGGGCTATAAGTTGTAAGAAATAGGCTGTAAATTTTAAAACCAAAGCCAACCGGCAATTGCATTAAAATATCAATTTTTCAGGATTTCTCTACTCTCTACTCTTATAGAAACCAAAGCCAACTGGCAATTACATTAAAATATCATCTTTTCTCCCACAAGATAAACTACTCATACAAATGCATCTTCATGTTCCGTGCAACGAACGGGCATCTTGCTAGTTAAGATTCCAAATTTCATTCATTTTTTTGCGGAGAATTGTTTTTTGAATTTTATTTTGATATAATCTTTTGAAAATTATTTTTAACGTGACTCGAAATTTTGTGATTAAAAGAGTTCGGACCCCACCGAAATATGCAAAATTTCGTTGAATTTTTTAGCAGTGCTCAGAATATATGGACTGTAATGCTAATAAAAAGAATATGGGCTTCAAATATCCTTAAGAATTGGCAAATGGGCTGTAAATTATTGAAAATAATGGCTAATGGGTTGTATGCTGTTTTCCACAGATTTGGAGCCTGACTTCTGGGCCTACTAGGTTGACGATGACGCTGTCCTAAATTTTTTTTTACGCGTATGCAAGGCTTTGTCAACTTAGTCAACACACAGTAGTGACTGTTGGATGTCCATCCAACGGCCGTCGTGCTTCATCAATCTCTGATCTTCCTACTCCAGCCGCCCAAACCAGTGCCGGCGGGACTGCCTGCTCCCTCCTCCCGTGGCTGGTTGTGCTGCCGCCAGGCCATCCCTCTAACCACCCACACATCCTGTTATTTTCCGGCGACGTCAGCCTCACCCCACAGCCGACCAGTGAGCGCTCGTTCTCTCCTCAGCGTGGGAATCCGCTGTGGTGGCTTCGCCGGCTTCGGGTGGTTCTCTTCCTAGGCCTCGCCCTCGTCCATCGCGTTTGTGCTCTCGGTGCGCCGAGGTCAACATGGTCAACAAACAACAGCCATCGGAAGAGGCTGACAGTAGGGGCCCACACAGGAAAATGCCTCTTTATTACGCGCAAAATTATGATTCCTCCACCTAATAGCAGGGACCCACCGGAAGGGCCTTTGTATTTCGCGAAAAAATGTTCCCCCCGCTGTCAGCTCGGACCGACCGGAAATGCCTCCTTATTACGCACAAAAAAATGAATACTCCCCCTGCTAGCTGGGACTCGCCTAGGTGGGAGGCTGACTTGTGGGCCTACTAAGTTTACAAGGACGGAGGGCTTTGTCAACTTAGTCAATATGAACGATTCTAGCTCTAGTGACCGTACGATGTCCATCCAACGGTCGTAGTGCTTCTTCAACCTCTGGTCTTCGTGCTCCAGCCGCCCAAAGCAGCGCCTGTCGTGCCGCATGCTCCTGCCTCCCGTGGCCGGGTGTGATGCCGCGGAGGCCTCACCGCCCCCTACTACTCCCACCGCTAGCCAGGCCATCCCTCTACTCACCCACAACCCCTGTTATTCTGTGACGACGGCAGCCTCACACCGCAGCCGAACCAGTGAACCCTCGTACTCCTCTTCGCGTGGGCATCCACTGATGTGTCTTCCCCGGCTCCGCGTCATCCCCTTCCTAGGCCTCGCCGTCGTGCACCTCCGTGGTGCTCTCGGCGCGGCGTGGTCAATGTGGTCAACGACCGACTTCCATCGGAAGAGTATTGTGCGTGGAGAGGCTGACAGCTGGGTCCATGGCGGCCGCAAGGAAGTGCCTCATTATTACGCGCAAAATAATTATTCCTCTACCTGACAGCAGGGACCCATCGGACGGGCCACCGTATTTCACGAGAAAAACGTTTCCCCCCTGACTGCTGGGACCCACCAGCTACACCTTCGCACGCAAGGAGTGACTCCGGGCAAAACAAAACGATTCGCCCCCCTGACTGCTGGGACCCAGTAGCTACATCTTCACACACAAGGAAGTGCTTAACAGTCGATACCCACCTGGTCGAAGCGTACGTAGAGTTGTCATTCTGGTCGCGAATGTGTACGTACATATATACTGGTCGATGTAGAGGCACGCACGTGTCGTAGTAGAGGCGCGCACGTAGCATGTACACGTACGTACAACGGCCAATGTGCAAGAAAGAAAATACGCCACCTATGTGTACATACGGGCGGGTCTCGAACGCCTACTCGCGCATACGTATGGCCAGGGCTCGTGTACATGGCTGGGTTGGAACGGAGAAACAGCGTCGTCGTCGTGTTCATGGGGAGGCAACGGAATGTGTCATGTTCATGGGGAGGCAAAGGAATGCGGCGTGTTCATCGGGAGGCAACGGAACGCGTGGGAGCCAACCAGCTGGGTCGGAACGGAATGTGTGGTCATGTTCATTGGGAGGGCTTGGACGGAACAGGCGATGGAAACGAGGCCTGGCGTACCGCAGAACGGAGGAAACGGCCTTGTGTTCAACCGGACATGTTCGAAATGGGGGTCCTGTTGATCGGAAGGGGTCTGGCGTACCGCAAAATGGAGGAAACGGACCTCCTACGGTCGAAACGGGGGTCATGTTGATCGGGAGGGGTGTGGCGTATGGCAAAATGGGCGAAAGGGACTTGTGTTGGAGCTCTACGGTCGAAACGGGGGTCCTGTTGATCGGGAGGGGTGTGGCGTACCGCAAAACGGATGAAACGAACTTGTGTTGGAGCGCTACGGACGAAACGGGGGTCCTGTTCATCGGGAGGGGTGTGGCGTACTGCAAAACGGGACTCCATGGGATACTGTTCATCTCCATCGTCGACCTCCTCCAGCCTCCACGGTCTCCAGTTCATCCAGCCTCCACCGCGCGCTACTCCAGCGGCTACTGTTCAACCACCCCTCCACGGGCACCCCTCCACCGTCTACTGTTCATCCAGCCCTCCACACCACGGGGTCCTGTTCATCCAGAGGCAACGCCACGGGCTCCTGCATCCACCCCCACTACTCACTATTCATCCAACCCCCACCGGCAATGCTCACTGTTCATCCAGAGAGGTAGCATTGATCGGCTTCAGTTAGCAGCAGTAGCGAAGGAATCGCTCGATCCGGTTCAGTTAACAGCCATCGATCGATCGCTCGGGTTCAGTAACGCGTAGCCTGCAGTGCAATCGCTCGGGTTTAGTTAGAGCCCAACGCCTCGCTCGGGTTCAGTTAGAGCCAACTCTTCGCACACACGCGCATACGTGTACAAGAGAAACGCGCAACGCTCGGCCCCCGCCCACCCACCGTAATCGGGAACTCCCCAAAATTTTCCTCGCCCTCGCTTCTACCATGGTTTTTTCCGTCATGGACGGCCCAAAGAATGTCATACAGTTGCGTCTCCGATCCGCCCAGGACGAAAAGCCCATTTTCTGTCATGATTTTTTGTCATAGAAGTAGGAGCCCACCACATCTATGATGATACCGGGTTTTGTCACAATTATCGTCATAGAAGTGTCATATGTATGATAGGAAAAAAATCCGTTCGGCCCAAAATGTCACGGATGTGTCTTTTTTTGTAGTGCCTTATCACGGGATTCTCATCAATACGGGCATGGGTAATCCAACCGTCTCATCTGCACGGCGCTTGGGGAATAGGTGAATTTTAAGGCAAGCAGGGAGGCGCATGACTTTGCTGCCTTTATAAAGGGATAAGGATTCATCCTTGTTCACCCACACCTTCTCCTTCTTAGCCCATCCATTCTCGAGCTCCAACACCCAAGCTCTCGCCTTCTCTGCCCAAAAAAGCACTCCAATCATGTCCGGATCCGAAGCAGGAGGCAACTGGATGGCCTCCTCCGTCAAGAAGAAGGACATCAAGGAGCTCCGGGAGGCCGGGTACCTGGCCAAGGACATCGCTCATCGACTTACGACCAAGGGACAGATCATCCCCACCCAGGAGCCCCAGGAAAGGGTGGTGTTTCTCACACACTTCGTCCGCGGGCTGGGATTCCCCCTCCACCCGTTCGTCCGCGGACTGATGTACTACTACGGGCTGGACTTCCATGACTTGGCCCCCAACTCTATCCTCAACATCTCGGCATTTATTGTCGTGTGCGAGGCCTTCCTCCACATCCCTCCTCACTTCGGCCTATGGCTGAAGACCTTCAATGTGAAGCCGAAGGTGCTGAGCAGACAACAAGCAGAGTGTAGAGGCGCCATGGTGGGCATGATGCCCAATGTCACCTGGACCGAAGGCTCCTTTGTGGAGACTGTAAAAGGCTGGCAGTCGGGGTGGTTCTACATCACCGAGCCGCGCGACACCAATTTGGCGGCGGCCCCTGCATTCCGATCCAGAGTCCCGATGCGGCTCACCTCCTGGAAAGAGAAGGGCCTAGCCAGGGCCTCTTCGGACGAGCTGACAGGGCTCCAAACGTGCGTCCAGAACATCATAAACAAGAGAATCAAGCTCGTCAATGTGATCCAGGTTATGCTCGTTCGCCGGATCCTTTCGTGCCAACGCCGGACTTGCTATTTGTGGGAGTTCGATCTGGCCAAGCACCAGACGCTAGTAGAGCTCTTCGGCACGGTGCACGAAGACTTCTGGAAGGTGCTTCTCAATGCCGGTGAGACACCACTGCCCACGACCGAGGATCGCGGGCTTAGCTTAACTCGCCAGGCAAATCCCGTAAGTTCTTTCATGTTCTCAAGGTGTACCCTTTACTGTTATATTTGAGGAAGGAATATAAGCCTCCCTATCAATTTTCTCAGGCCTGGATAGAGAAAATAGAGCGGATTAACTATTCGGCTCCGCTACCCAAAGGCCCAGAAACCCCGCTTCTGATGAGGATGCTATATCCGGTGCCTTATGAGGTGCCGGAGAATAAGGCCAAAAAGAAGGCCAAGGGGACCAGAGATGGTCTCCGTCGCAAGGGCGATTCAGACGCAATGTCTGAAGACATCAAGGATCGCTCCTCCATTTGCTGAAGACGGCGAGGAAGAGGAGTAGGAAGAAGAAGAAATCCATTCCCCCCTACAAGAGGGAGAAAGAAGAGGACGGCCTACGCACCTGGAGGCCAAGGCGTCCAAGAAGGGGAAAACTTCCCTTCTGGACAACTCCGCAACGGCCACCAACAGCAGCCCAGAGTGGGAGCCCAGGGACAAGCCCCTGGCCAAATCGTAAGTGTCTGGACACGGTAATATATCCGGCCTTTTTACTTTACTGCTTTTAACGAGATGGATCATGCACCTACAGTCCAGCCTAGTCCAACTCGAGCGATCCTCCTCTTCGGAGGGGTCGCTGGATCTGTCGGCAATGGGCAGCGAGTCCCTTCCGATGGCCTCTTTACCCAAGGCTATGGTCAACACCGAGGTGTTGTCTTGAAGGATCCCAGGCCAGGGGGAGGCTCAGGAGGCCGTCCCGGTGGTGCCGGGGGGTGAAACCACGGTTTCCGAACACGTGGGGGAGCAAACCCCCACGGAGACCGACGAAGGGAGCCGTATCCAATTCGGCCCCCAGTCGAATACAGCTCTGGAGGCCCACGTGGCTCCGGACTCAGGCAAGCCACCTCTTTCAAAAGAGGGGGGTGAGCCAACTCCACCGGTTACCTCTGTCCATCCAGAGGCACCAGATAGATTGCTGGAAGCGCTACAAGGCGCTTCCATTGTTGAAGATCACCATACTCTTATGAGTACGGTGATCGAGAAGATCTAGTCCGCCAAAAGCGGACTGACCGAAGCATGCACTAGCCTTCTAACAGGCTTTGAGGTAAGCAATGTAATTAGAAAAGGAATGTCACAGTATAGATAGTAGCCCCTAATTCTCTGTTTGGTGTTCAGAAAGAAAAGCCGTACAGAGGATCAAATAATTTTCACAGGAGTCTAATCTGATATGTCTATGTGAATAAGCAGGTGTCGCTGCTAGCTGCGACCGCTCACACTACAAAAGTCTCCGGACTGAAGTAGAATCTGGAGCGGGCCGAGGACGAGCTCGGCCGCATGAAGAAGCAGCTAGAGGAAAGCAAAGGTATGTATTTAACCTTGTCTAAATTTAGGTCTAATGAATGATTTGTTCTGGCTGAAGTGTCATAATTTTTGTTAGGAGCAACGACCGAGGCCGAGGCTCTCAAGAGGTCACTGGCCGAGGCCGATGTGGCACCATGGCTCAGAGAAAACTGAAACGCCCCGTATTCCAGCCCAGAGATCGAGATGAAGTCTTCTGGAATACGGCACTACTTAGCATAGAACAAACCAGCTCTTTATTACAATCTATTTGGGTACAAGGGTTACATCGGCACGGCGACACTACACATGCCACTGTTGCTCTATGCAAGCAGCAGAACAACACGATGCAGCGGAAGAACTCTAGCAGCGGAACAATGACGACGGTGGTGAACTCCACTCTGTAGTGACTCTGACTAGAACGCTTATCCTAGCTCGCACGAACGGAAACCATGACAAGCAAGCAATCAAATCCGGCATGACCTGCAAACTGGCATGACATGCCAGGTCAGTCCATTGAATGTACTTGCAAGCTCACAATAACAAGAAGCATTCAAGACAAACAACAGCATGGAAATTACATGTTAAGCAGGGATTATCATGATATCATCAGAATAATATAGCATGAACAACATGAACATGATACGGTTAACACAACATGAACATGGCATGAACATATTAATCCGACAATATGATACGTCTCCAACGTATCTATAATTTTTGATTGTTCCATGCTATTATATTACCCCTTTTGGATGTTTATGGGCTTTATTTTACACATTTATATCATTTTTGGGACTAACCTACTAACTGGAGGCCCAGCCCGTATTGTTTTTTTTTGCCTATTTCAGTATTTCGAAGAAAAGGAATATCAAACGGAGTCCAAACGGAATGGAACCTTCGGGAGCGTGATTTTTGGAACGAACGTGATCCAGAGGACTTGGAGTTCAAGTCAAAAGCAATCGAGGTGGCCAGGAGATAGGAGGGCGTGCCCACCCCTCCTGGGCGCGCCCCCTATCTCCTTGGCTCCTCAGGCGGCCACTGACGTACTTCTTCCTCCTATATATACCTACATACCCCGAAAACATCCAGAGAGCAAACGAAAAACAATTTCCACTGCCGTAACCTTCTATATCCGTGAGATCCCATCTTGGAGCCTTCGCCGGCGCTCCGCCGGAGGGGGAACCAACCACTGAGGGCTTCTACATCTACACCATAGCCCCTCCGTTGAGTTGTGAGTAGTTTACCACAGACCTTCGGGTCCATAGTTATTAGCTAGATGGCTTCTTCTCTCTTTTTGGATCTCAATACCATGTTCTCCCCCTCTCTTGTGGAGATCTATTCGATGTAACTCTTTTTGTGGTGTGTTTGTCGAGATCCGATGAATTGTGGGTTTGTGATCAAGTTTACCTATGAGAAATATTTGATTCTTCTCTGAATTCTTTAATGTATGATTGAGTTATGGTTGCAAGTCCCTTCGAATTATCAGTTTGGTTTGGCCTACTAGATTGATCTTTATTGCAATGGGAGGAGTGCTTAGCTTTGGGTTCAATCTTGCGGTGTCCTTACCCAGTGACAGAAAGGGTTGCAAGACACATATTGTATTGTTGCCATCGAGGATAAAAAGATGGGGTTTATACCATATTGCTTGAGTTTATCCCTCTACATCATGTCATCTTTCTTAATGCGTTACTCTGTTCTTATGAACTTAATACTCTAGATGCATGCTGGATAGCGGTCGATGTGTGGAGTAATAGTAGTAGATGCGGGCAGGAGTCAGTCTACTTGTCACAAACGTGATGCCTATATACATGATCATGCCTAGATAATCTCAAAATTATTCGCTTTTCTATCAATTTCTCGACAGTAATTTGTTCACCCATCGTAATACTTATGCTATCTTGAGAGAAGCCACTAGTGAAACATATGGCCCCCGGGTCTATCTTTTATCATATAAGCTTTCAATCTACTTTTATTTGCATCTTACTATTTGTATCTATATTATAAAATACCAAAAATATATTTATATTATCATACTATCTCTATCAGATCTCACTTTTGCAAGTGGCCGTGAAGGGATTGACAACCCCTTTATTGTGTTGGTTGCGAGTTCTTTGTTTGTTTGTGTAGGTGCGTGGGACTTTTGAGGAGCCTCCTACTGGATTAAGACCTTGGTTCTCAAAAACTGAGGGAAATACTTACGCTACTATTGATGCATCACCGTTTCCTCTTCAAGGAAAACCAACGCAAGCTCAAGACATAGCAAGAAGGATTTCTGGCGCCGTTGCCGGGGAGGTCTTTGCTCAAGTCAAGACATACCAAGTACCCATCACAAACTCATCTCCCTCGCATTTACATTATTTGCCATTTACCTCTTGTTTTCCTCTCCCCCACTTTACCCTTGTCGTTTTATTCGCCCTCTCTTTCCCAATCTTCTCCTCTCTTTCGCTTGCCTTTTTCCATTTGCTTGTGTGTTAGATTGTTTACCTTGTCGTTATGGCTAGTCCTCCTATCCTTGTTATTACTCCCGAACATGAAATTCTCAATTTTAAGCAAAGGGAGGGAGAAAACTTAAAAGATGCTTGGCATAGAATTTGCAATGCTCAAAATAAATCTACTAGGAAGCTTTCTACTTCCGTACTTCTTCGCAATTTTTATGTGGGCATTACTAGATGCGTTCTTAATACCGTTACTGGAGGGGATTTCTTGAGTAGCCACACATTTGATGCTTATAATGCTTTGTTAGATTCGTTTGGCCCACCACCTCTTTTGGTTAATGGAACTGTTTTAAGTTTCGAACATGTTATGCAACGGCTTGAGATTATTTAAAATAAAATTGCCACTGTTGAATTGATTGAAAATTTGGATAAAAAGATTCATAATCAGATTACCCAATACGGATCTAGGGTTGGAGTTACTTTGAAAAATCTTAAAGAGAAAGAACCTATAGTTAATGAAAAAATAGATCTAGATTCTGCAAGAATCGGTAAACTTCAGGATATCATTACCAACTTGGGTTCGGCGTTTTCTTCCATGAAAAACATTCCAAAACCGCCTAGCAAAACTGCCAAATTTATTTATGTTCCTAAAAATAAGGGTGAATCTTCTAGTAAGGGAAACGCGGATCTCAAATCCATAAGTGTTCGTCCCAATTGTCTCTCTATCATTAAAGAACCTTTTGCTACAAACGAATTTCTTGAATTTTTGCCTAAAGGTTTAATCATTGCTAAAAAGGGAGAAACCCCTAAAGATTATAAGTGCTCTATTGAGGAATTGAGTGCCAAAGATGGCACTACTTAGATCTATCTTCGCTATTATGCCTAGCTAGGGGCGTTAAACGGCAACGCTAGTTGGGAGGCAACCCAATTTATTTTATTTTTTGTTTTTGTTTCTTTTTAGTAATAAATTTTGCATATACTCTCTGTTTAGATGTATTTTTATGTTTTAATTAGTTTTTGTGCCAAGTAGAACCTATAGGATAACCTATGATGATAGTTGATTTGATTCTGCTGAAAACAGAAACTTTGCGCGCACGAAATTAGTTTTGTTAAATCACAGAAACGTGCTTTCGCGTTGATTATTTTTGCTGCTTATCAATAGACAAATTTTCCAGGACTTCCTATTTTGGTAGGATTTTTAGAGTTCCAGAAGTTTGCGTTAGTTACAGATTGCTACACACTGTTCTGTTTTTGACAGATTCTGTTTTTCGTGTGTTGTTTGCCTATTTTGATGCATCTATGGCTAGTAAAATAGTTTATAAACCACAGAGAAGTTGGAATACAGTAGTTTCAACACCAAAATAAATAAATAATGAGTTCATTACAGTACCTTATGTGGTGGTTTTGTTTTCTTTCACAAACAGAGCTTATGAGATTTCCTGTTGAGTTTTGTATTGTGAAGTTTTCAAGTTTTGAGTAAAGATTTGATGGACTATGGAACAAGGAGTGGAAAATGCATAAGCTTGGGGATGCCCATGGCACCCCAAGATATTCAAGAGTAGCCAAAAGCCTAAGCTTGGGGAGGCCCCGGGAAGGCATCCCCTCTTTCGTCTTCGTTCATTGGTAACTTTACTTGGAGCTATATTTTTATTCGCCACATGATATGTGTTTTGCTTGGAGCATCGTGTATGATATTAGTCTTTGCTTTTTAGTTTACCACAATCATCCTTGTTGTACACACCTTTTGGGAGAAGCCTACTTGATTTGAATTTATTAGAATATGCTATGTGCTTCACTTATATCTTTTTGAGCTAGATAGTTTTTGCTCTAGTGCTTCACTTATATCTTTTAGAGCACGATGATGGCTTAATTTTGTAGAAATTGATAGTCTCTCATGCTTCACTTATATTATTTTGAGAGTCTTTTAGAACAGCATGGTATTTGCTATGGTTATAAAATTGTTCCTAGAATGGTAGACATCCAAGTTGGGTATAATAAAAACTATCATAGGAAGTGAATTGGATGTTATGATCAATTTTATACTTGATAATTGTTTTGAGATATGGAGGTGGTGATATTAAATTCATGCTAGTTGGGTGATTATGAATTTAAAGAATGCTTGTGTTGAAGTTAGCAAGTCCCGTAGCATGCACGTATGGTTAAAGTTGTGTAACAAATTTGAAGCATGAAGTGTACTTGAATTGTGCATCCTTATGAGTGGCGGTCGGGGACGAGCGATGGTCTTTTCCTACCAATGTATCCTTCTAGGAGAATGCGCGTAGTGCTTGGCTTTTGATGGCTTCTAAATTTTTTCAATAAGTATATGAGTTCTTATGACTAATGTTGAGTCCATGGATTATACGCACTTTTACCTTTCCACCATTGCTAGCCTACCGTGCGTTGCCCTTTCTCACCTTGAGAGTTGGTGCAAACTTCGCTGGTGCATCCAAACCTCGTGATATGATATGCTCTATCACACATAAACCTCCTTATATCTTCCTCAAAACAGCCACCATACCTACTTATTATGGCATTTCCATAGCCATTCTGAGATATATTGCCATGCAACTTTCCACCGTTCCGTTTATCATCATGACATACATTAATTTTGTCATATTGCCATTGCATGATCATGTAGTTGACATCATATTTGTGGCAAAGCCACCATGCATAATTTTTTATACATGTCACTCTTGATTCATTGCACCATCCCGGTACACCGCCGGAGGCATTCATATAGAGTCATATCTTATTCTAGTTTCGAGTTGTAATTCATGTGTTGTCATCAATAAAAGTGTGATGATCATCATTATTAGAGCATTGTCCCAAAGAAAAAGAAAAAATAAAGACCAAAAAAAAGAAAGGCCAAATAAAATAAAAGGGGGGAAGTAAAAAAAAGGGGCAATGTTACTATCTCTTTTTCCACACTTGTGCTTCAAAGTAGCACCATATTCTTCATATAGTGAGTCTCATAAATTGTGCTTCAATGCAGCACCATGTTTTTCATGTAGAGAGTCTCATATGTTGTCACTTTCATATACTAGTGGGAATTTTTCATTATAGAACTTGGCTTGTATATTCCTACGATGGGCTTCCACAAATGCCCTAGGTCCTCGTGAGCAAGAAAGTTGGATGCACACCCTCTAGTTTTCTTTTGTTGAGCTTTCATTCATTTATAGCTCTAGTGCATCCGTTGCATGGCAATCCCTACTCCTCATGTTGACATCAATTGATGGGCATCTCTATAGCCCGTTTTCATTGATTATCCTCGTCAATGTGAGACTTTCTCCTTTTTTGTCTTCTCCATACAATCCCCATCATCATATTCTATTCCACCCACAGTGCTATATCCATGGCTCACGCTCATGTATTGCGTGAAAGTTGAAAAAGTTTGAGATTATTTAAGTACGAAACAATTTCTTGGTTTGTCATCGGGGGTGTAGAATTTGGGAACATTTTTGTGTGACGAAAATGAAGCATAGCCTAACTATATGATTTTGTAGGGATGAACTTTCTTTAGCCATGTTATTTTCAGATGACATGATTGCTTTGATTAGTATGCTTGAAGTATTACTATTTTTTGTGTCAATATGAACTTTTATTTTGAATCATTTGGATGTGAACATTCATGCCACGATAAAGAAAATTACATTGAGAATTATGCTAGGTAGCATTCCACATCAAAATTTCTATTTTTATCATTTACCTACTCGAGGACGAGCAGGAATTAAGCTTGGGGATGCTTGATACGTCTCCAACGTTTTTATAATTTTTGATTGTTCCATGCTATTATATTACCCCCTTTGGATGTTTATGGGCTTTATTTCACATATTTATATCATTTCTGGGACTAACCTACTAACCGGAGGCCCAGCCCGTATTGCTGGTTTTTTTCCTATTTCAGTATTTCAAAGAAAAGGAATATCAAACGGAGTCCAAACGGAATGAAACCTTCGGGAGCGTGATTTTTGGAACGAACATGATCCACAGGACTCGGAGTGCAAGTCAAGAAGCAATCGAGGCGGCCAGGAGATAGGAGGGCGCGCCCACGCCTCCTAGGTGCGCCCCCTATCTCCTGGGCCCCTCAGGCAGCCACCGACGTACTTCTTCCTCCTATATATACCTACGTACCCCGAAAACATCCAGAGAGCAAACGAAAATCGAGTTCCACCGCCGTAACCTTCTGTATCCGCGAGATCCCATCTTGGAGCCTTCACCGGTGCTCCGCCGGAGGGGGAATCGACCATGGAGGGCTTCTACATCAACACCATAGCCCCTCCACTGGATTGTGAGTAGTTTACCATAGACCTTCGGGTCCATAGTTATTAGCTAGATGGCTTCTTCTCTCTTTTTGGATCTCAATACCATGTTCCCCCCTCTCTTGTGGAGATCTATTCGATGTAACTCTTTTTGCGGTGTGTTTGTCGAGATCCGATGAATTGTGGGTTTATGATAAAGTTTATCTATGAGAAATATTTGAATCTTCTCTGAATTCTTTTATGTATGATTGAGTTATCTTTGCAAGTCTCTTCGAATTATCAGTTTGGTTTGGCCTACTAGATTGATCTTTCTTGCAATGGGAGAAGTTCTTAGCTTTGGGTTCAATCTTTCGGTGTCCTTACCCAGTGAAAGAAAGGGTTGCAAGGCATGTATTGTATTGTTGCCATCGAGGATAAAAAGATGGGGTTTATATCATATTGCTTGAGTTTATCCCTCTATATCATGTCATCTTTCTTAATGTGTTACTCTGTTCTTATGAACTTAATACTCTAGATGCATGCTGGACAGCGGTCGATGTGTGGAGTAATAGTAGTAGATGCAGGCAGGAGTCGGTCTACTTGTCACAGACGTGATGCCTATATACATGATCATGCCTAGATAATCTCATAATTATTCGCTTTTCTATCAATTGCTCGACAATAATTTGTTCACCCACCGTAATACTTATGCTATCTTGAGAGAAGCCACTAGTGAAACCTATAGCCCCCGGGTCTATCTTTTATCATATAAGCTTTCAATCTACTTTTATTTGCATCTTTAATTTTTGTATCTATATTATAAAATACCAAAAATATATTTATCTTATCATACTATCTCTATCAGATCTCACTTTTGCAAGTGGCCGTGAAGGGATTGACAACCCCTTTATTGCGCTGGTTGCGAGTTCTTTGTTTGTTTGTGTAGGTGCGTGGGACTTTTGAGGAGCCTCCTACTGGATTGATACCTTGGTTCTCAAAAACTGAGGGAAATACTTACGCTACTATTGCTGCATCACCCTTTCCTCTTCAAGGAAAACCAACGCAAGCTCAAGACGTAGCACAATACTATCATGCAATATGATGACACTACATGCACCACTTATTCCACTCGGGTTACCTCGTAACCAACACATGCATCACTTACCAACCTCGGACATCACACGATCATCTCAAGATCAAATCAAGCTTGGTATAAACAATACCGTAGCAATCATTAAATGACCACAAGGAGCTTGATCTTTACCGACGACTCCCGCACAACATCACGAATATACACAACTCGGTATCCTCGATACCACGGTGATCTTTCTGGCGATCACAATCACGACCAACACTTGGCCTCAAACTGTGATCCTTACGGTGATCACAACCACGACCAACACTTGGCTCGTGATCCTTACGGCGATCACAACCACGACCAACACTTGGCCCGTGATCCTTACGGCGATCACAACCACGAGTTGTCATTAATCAAGTTATTCTTATTACTGTTGACTCATGGTCTACCCTACTTCCGAGTGGGCCCTTATCCGTGGGCGCGGCTATCGATAGATTTAATATACACTCTTCACAGGTTAGTACATTGTACCCACACTACGGAACCCATGGCCTCGCACTCCCATTCGGGTGGACCAACGGCATTCCGACAAAACCGATCTACTACCATGACACTCTCTCGGCCACTCCGACTCACTCCCCTCTGGGCTAAGTCATGGGTGGCCCCGTGTCTACCTCAAGACACAACAACCACCATCGTGGCCATGATCCACTCTGGGACCCGGATCCATAAACCCATCAAGGGCACACAAGGCTTATGTTCGCCTACCTGATGAGGGTAGCGCGCGCCCATAACCTTCCCCTGTTGGAGTCACCGGTGAGAGGCACAACAATAGACCCAGTTAGGGTCGTCCCATAACGGCAAGCGTGGTTGCACTGGTCAGCTCGATTCAGCGGCACCAGGACTCAGCCAACAGTTGTTCAAGTTCAATTTAATACGGTTAAACTTGAATGCAAATATGCTGAGCCATGATAAAATAACATGATACCAATTACAATGCAAGAACATCACAATTACAGACTTCTCTGAAACATAGCATGACCACTAGCATCAACAATAAATATCATGCAAGAACATATCAACAATGCCATCGTGCAAGCATTTAACCAACTGGATGCAATGCATAACAACGGTACTCGGGACAGACGGCAGTCATGCACCGAAGACCATCACCAACATCAACATGTACTACTAGCAAGCATAAATATATGAAAGGAAATTCTAGCAGGTAGAACATGATAACAGAGTACAAGACAACATAGCAAAAAAGTGAACATGCAAATCTAAACATTACCGGAACAATGATAACCATCTTTTCAATAAGCAAACATTTAATAAAGATTCAAGTTGAAAACCATGGCTACTGCATGACTATCATGCAAGTGGGTATTGTGGCTTGCCTGGGGTGGAAGAAATTACTGGGAGAAAGTGCGAGAAACCCGCGGAACGAATCACCGGAAAACGTACTTCCTCGGAGGGGGCTGAATAAGGGCAAGGGCATAATGTTCATTTCCATAGTGTCAAACCATAGTGAAAGCATGACCAACAAAACGGGCTTCATGAAACGAAGAAGTAGGATTTGGAATCACCTCATTTGGAGCTACGGTTAAAAAGTTATGGAGTGTTTTCTGCTAGGGACCCATCTGTAATGAAAATATTTTCAAACAGGGCCTGAACAGAAAACAGAATGCGTAATAGAGAAATACACTTTCGGAAAGTGAAGACGTTATCAGTGGATTACGCCTCCACTTATCCACGTCAGCGTACCTAGGTCAACGCGGGGCCGGTGGCTAGGAGGCTGACGCGCGGGTCCCACCTTATCCACTTCTCTCTCTCTCCTCTCTTCTCTTCTTCCTATCTCCTTCTCCCGACGGCGAGCTGCGATAGAGGCAGGGCCGAGCGCTCCGGCGACGAGTCCGGCCGACTCCGGCCACCTCTGGCGGTGCCCGACCCACCAAAATGATCAGGAGATGGAGGCGCGCCCATCCCCGCACTAAACGGGCCTCGAAGAGGGTGGGAGCGAGAGCACCATGGACCATGGCGGACGGCGGCTTGGTCGATCTTGGGGACTACGGCCCCAGCTACTCCGGCGACTAGTTGAGGGAAGGGGGAGGCTTGGTGGGTTGAGGGGAGGTCTCTAGGTCGGAATGGAGGAGGGAGGGATCTCAGCTTGCCGGAATCGAGCTTGACAGAGACGGCGGCCATGGTGGCGATGGGGGGCACAGAGAGCTCCTGGAGCTCAGGCGAGTGGGTTGGGAGGGAGCTGGAAGAGAGGCGAGGCCAGTGGTGAGGTCGAGAGGCCTCAGGGTGGGCTTATATAGGCGCGGGGCGAAGAGGCCGAGCTGGCGCCGCCGTGGATATGCGTTCGGCACCACAGACGCGTGTGCTCACGTATGGGCTCGAGGGAAGGCGACGGCAATGCATAGGGAGGAGCTCACGGGGTAGAAGAGGTCGAGGGATGTAGGGAGGAAGATGACGACGACAAACCAAGCCAAAATGCCACTATGCTCTCATGGGCGTCTGGCGGCGAGCGTCGGTGAGGAAGCGAACGGAGGGGGAGAGGGGTCCAGGGGAACGGCAACAATGAGAGGAAGCCAAGGGACATGCTCACGAGCGCGAAGACAACGAGAGGGGGAGGAGGGTCCAGGACAAACAACCACTGGACGCGGCCACTGCACACAGAGCGCGTGCACAGGCACGCATTGTCGTGGTCACCGCGTGCACTTGCATTAAGAGGGGCCAAATGGCTGGCAAATGTTGTCGTGGTAAGTCCTTCGAAGGGTGGTTTCAACTGAGGTGGTAGTTTGGTGAAAACGGCTATGGTTAAATAGTCATCAACCTCTGAAGTTTACTGTAGTAAACTTGGGTGAGAACTGGTGATCAACACGAAGGGTTTTGGGAGCAATGGAGTTGTCTGCTAGGTTGAGGTAAAGAAGTACTTTCATCCTGGTAAGTTTGAGGAGAAATGGGCCAGGCTTTAATATAGTTGCTTTACAAGTGCCTAAATGGTCCAGAAATGAATATTATGATGGTGCACTCACATGGAGTTATGGAATGGGATGTAACTTGGCAAATCCTCATTATATGGACATATAAAGATGTTGTAAAAAGCTCATGCCAAATGGACAAGCCAGAATGGCACTTGCTTCACAAACATCATTTCTGTCCAGAAACTTGAAATAATTTTGGTGGTCAAATGGATCAATGAAATGATGCCAAATTGGGTGGAGAGATGTTTTATGGGTAGAATAATGATCTGGTAATTTATCAGGATTTTTGCAGCAATACAAAATGCACTTGCTTCACAACCTGAAAGTATTGCCAGAATCAAAGATTTGCTCCTGTCCTCACATAGATGATTGGATGGGGCTGCAAATGGGTGGAGGGGGTTAATATGTGCACATTAAGGAGGGTGCAAAAGTTCATCTCATTTGGATACTCCTAGCTAGTACTTCCTTCACAAAGTCTTCTGTCTGGCAGAAACTTTGAAAATTCACTAAGGAAGAATGGCTAAGCAAATAAAGTTGAACTTGTGCATGAGGCAATTATTTGGTCATATAAATATGACCAAAAAGGTGGGGAGCCACTAGTAAAATATAAATGACACTTCCTTCACAAAGTGCCATTCAGGGCAGAATAGGAAAGGGAATATTGGGGAGTTATTTTTTAACATGGCAATGAAAAGTTTTGCCATGTTTGATCAATATATGACCCAAACAATTTATGAGAATTATTTGGGAATTTTTGGAGTGATGGAAATGTAGGTTGCTTGACAACCTAGGGCAATTTGAGTTATTCCTTTAATAGAAAAGGAATATTCCCAATAAAAAGAATATTGGGATCTGGGCTAGGATGGAAATTACAGGGTCTAGGGAAGGACTTGGGAATGACAAGCCACTCTAGAAGCAAAGAAGAGGTCATCTTCTTCAGTTTCCAGACCACAAAGCCACGGAAAAAGAAAACTCAGGCAAAAACCTCGGAAAATAAAAGAACAAGAAAGGGCCAAAAACCAGGCTGTCACAAACATTACCCCCTTAAAGAAATCTCGTCCTCGAGATTTGGTTGCTCAGGGAACTAGTATGAATATTCTGACTTAAGGAAACCGTTTCCAACTCGGGTATCCTTTTTCTTTTATTGTTGTTCCCACTAAATCTTTATCTGACTGGCCCTAGGGTAGTTTTATTTACTGTATCCACCTTCTGACAGATCTTGCCTGGCTTGCTCATGCTTATATAGGCTCCAATTTCTTTTTAGATCTGCTGACTACCTGAGTGTGATTTGATTATCACGACTGAAATAAATGTCCATCTCACAAATCCAAAAGTGATTTCCGTTGGGTGTGCCACTCGGCACTGACAACCTTTCATGTAATGATGATCAGATTTTTCTGATGAAAACTCAAGCTCTGACTCATTGCACTGGGTTTCTCCACTAAATGCAGGTCCTTTGGGTTCCAAACAGTGAGTTAAAACATAACTGTTTCTTGACAAATTTTGACTCATCGCAGAAGTTTCTGAATTATTCTGACTGACTTCACCGTGTTGATCCTCAGATCCGTTCCAAATATTTGATTGTCTCCTGTCGCGGCCAGCATAAAGGTTTTGGCATGTATGATTATATCTGCAGACTTGGCTGACGGTGGTTCTGGCGAAAAAAATTTGTTCACGACAGGCTATCCATGATGATTCATATAAGTGAGGACTCAGGCTTCCAGACTGTTATTCCTCATGCCTGTTAAAATAAAAATAATGGTTTTAGTGTTTGTCGGATGACATGTTTGTCTGAATTTATACAGTTATGGCATTTTGCTATCATCAAAACTAATCATTTTTTTACCTTGAACTAACATCAATCTTTAATTATGTTATTGTAGTGCTCAGGTTCATTCATTGAATTGAAAAGGAAAGGCATTTCCAGAGAATGGCAAAATCAAGGTACATTTATCAGCTTGAAGTTCTGCATATCCGATGCTTTAAATTACCAGGTTGACTAATAAAATCTGGAGAGTAAAATGAGACCTGAAATTGTGCCCACACGGTAGTTTACTAGATAGGGGTCGATTACTCATGCTGGAGGCATATCCATGTGGATCAATACTGACTTAGACTGTCCGGGGGATCTGCACCATGGGGGTCGTGTACAATTTTTATACCTGCATCACTGGTCTTGCTCCTTCATTATTGTTTTCTTGGTTTGGATCTTTGGCTGAAAGAGCTGGGCCATATTACTTCTTTGTATGACCATCGGTACTGTCGGTGCAATTTTTTCAGCAATTGTAGTTTATCCTCATTTTTCTGATAGGGTAACCCATTAAATGGCAGGTTCAACACCTCTCAAGTTCTGATCGTTGGGAAATGATCATGCGAAACCCTTGCAAGAAATCGGCAAATAAATCAGTAGCCACTAGAACGGTCTTTACAACTCAGATCTGGGACATTACTAAAATAACTCAACCACGGCTCAGGACGGCCGAAAAGCAGCTCAGAGCATGAGACCGGGTCAATAAGAAGAAGGTGGCAGCTCCCTAAAATAGCCAAAAAGTAGCTATAGGGCTACTGTCACAAAAAGAAACTCAACAACTGTATGAGACGGCTCAAAAGCAGCTCAGAACTCGTGATAGTCGTTGAAGAGAGAAACAAAAATCGGCATCCACCCCGGATAGCTAGAAACAGCTCAAATCACACGTGTGGTGCCGTCATAGGAGAAAAGGGGACAAGGGCTCATCGGATCATTTTCCAGGTTCATGGGTACTCGTATTGAGATCATTTTCCAGCCTTCTATTATTACACGAATATGAATACAAGGTATCCGATATTACAATGAATAACATCGGTACGGCCACACTACGCCATCCTCAATTGCTCTATGCAAGCAGCAGAACAACACGAAGCAGCGGAACAACGAAGACGGTGGTGAACTCCACTCCACAGGGACTCTGGCTGGAACGCTTATCCTAGCTCGCACAAACGGAAACCACAACAAGCAAGCAATCGAATCCAGCATGACCTGCAAACTGGCATGACACGCCAGGTCAGTACATTGAATGTACTTGCAAGCTCACAATAATCCAGAAGCATTCAAGACAGACAACAGCATGGCAATTACAGGTTAAACAGGAATTATCATGAGATCATCAGAATAACATGGCATGACCAACATAAACATGATACAGCTAGCACAACATGAACATATTAATCCGACAATACTAGCATGCAACTTGATGACACTACATGCACCACTTATTCTGCTCGGGTTACCTCGTAACCAACACATGCATCACTTACCAACCTCGGACATCACACGATCATCTCAGGATCAAATCAAGCTTGGTATAAACAATACCGTAGTAATCAGTAAATGACCACAAGGAGCTTGGTTTTTACCCACGATTATCGTACCACATCACGAATATACAACAACTCGGTATCCTCGATACCACTGTGATCCATACGGCGATCACAACCACGACCACCACTTGGTCTCAAACCGTGATCTTTAAGGCGATCATAACCCGGCCACTAAATGGCCCGTGATCCTTATGGCAATCACAACCCGACCAATACATGGCCCGTGATCCTTATGGCGATCACAACCCGACCACTAAATGGCCCGTGATCCTTGCGGCGATCACAACCAACTCATCTCATTGTTATTAAGCACATTATTCTTATTACTGTTGACTCATGGTGTAACCTACTTTCGACCTGGGCCCTTATTCGCGGGCGCGGCTATCGATAGATTTAATATACACTCCGCAGAGGTTAGTACACTGTACCCACACTACGGAACCCATGGTCTCGCACTCCCATTCGGGTGGACCAACGATGTTCTAACAAAACCGATCTACTGCCATGACACTCTCCCGGCCACTCTGACTTACTCCCCACTGGGCTAAATCATGGGTGGCCCCGTGTCTACCTCAAGACACACCGACCACCGTCGTGGCCCGTACCACTCTCGGACCCGGATCCAAAAACTAACTCAACAACGGGCACACAAGGCTTATGTCCGCCTACCTGATCGGGGTAGCGCGCGCCCATAACCTTCCCTCGTTGGAGGAACCAGCGAGAGGCACAACAATAGACCCAATTAGGACCGTCCCATACCGGTAAGCGTGGTTGCACTGGTCAGCATCGATTCAGCGGCACCATGACTCAACCAACAGTTGTTCAAGTTCGATTTAATCCGATTAACTTGAATGCAAATATGCTGAGCCATGATAAAATACATGAACATGATATCAACATCATCATGAGGGTATCACATAACTATCCACCATATCAACAATAAATCATATCCACTGAACATGGCATACTGACTAGCATGACCATCACCAATAGCAACATGTACTACTAGCAAGCATAAACATATGAAAGGAAATACTAGCAGGTAGAACATGGTAACAGAGTACAAAACAACATAGCACAAAAGTGACATGCAAATCTAAACATTACCGGAACAACGATAACCATCTTTTTAACAAGCAAACATCTATTAAATATTCAAGTTGAAAACCATGGCTACTGCATGGCTATCATGCAAGTGGGTATTGTGGCTTGCCTGGGGATGAATAAGGTACCGGGGAGAAGTGCGGGAAACTCGCGGAACGAATCGCCAGAAAACGTTCTCCCTCGGAGGGGGCTGAATAAGGGAAAGGGCATAAAGGTCATTTTCACAGTGTCAAACCATAGTGAAAGCATGACAAACAGAAAGGGCTCGACGAAACGAAGAAGTAGGCTTGGAATCACCTCATTTGGAGTTACGGATAAAAAGATATGGATGTTTTTCTACCAGGGACCCATCTGTAATGAAAATCTTTTCAACCAGGGGCCTGAACAGAAAAAAGTGAAAGCATAACGAGGGAAATACGCCTTCACCTTATCTACTCGAACATTGGCGGGGCTGGTCAATGCTGTTGTGCGGGTCCCACAAGGATGGGGCCCGCCACTTATCCACATTGGCCCGCGGGGTCAACGCGCTGAGGGACTGACCAGAGGGTCCCACGCGCAGGGGGGCCCCAGCTAGCTCATCTCCTTCTTCGTCCTCCTCTAGCGCCCGATGAAGACAGAGGCGAGGCGAGGCCGAGACGCGTCGGCGATGAGCCCCGACGACTCCGGGGGTCTTCGGCCAAACCGGAAGCACCGGCGGCCTCGGGACAGAGGGCCGCACCCACCTGGTGCCGCAACCGCGCAGGGTAAAGGGCAGGGCGGCCATGCCCGCGACGACAGGGAGTAGGGGAGGCGGTGCCGATCTTGGGAACGTCGGCCTGAAGCACTCCGGCGAAGAATGGAGGGGCTGGGGAGGGTCGCCGGAGCACGGGGAAGATGTGGGTGAGGTCAGGGAGTGGAGGGGTGGCTCGGGTCGACCAAATTTGACCAGAGCACCGCGGCGAGGCTTCGGCCATGGGAGGGCAAGGAGAGCTTCTCCGGCTCGGGCTAGTGGCTAGGCAAGGTTTTGGGAGGAGGGGGAGGCTGCTGGAATGCTCGGACGGCTCGAGGATGGCTTATATAGCTGCAGGACGAGGAGGCCACGCTGGCACCGCCGTAGACGCGTGTCCGGTGCCGCGGACGCGTGCCCGCGCGCATGAACTCAGAGGTAGACGACGTAGGAGGAGAAGTGGGGGCTCTCACGGGGCAGAGGAGGCCAAGGGGGCGCAGGGAGGAAGACGACGGCGACGAACGGATCCAAAACTCCACTGTTCACCTGTGTTCACGCGGCGGTTTGCGGCGGTGAGGAAGCTGACGGAGGGGGAGAGGGGTCCAGGGGACGGCGACGAGGACAGGAAGCCACTGGACATGCTCACAAGCTCTAAGACGACGAGAGGGGGGGTCCAGCACAAACAACCACTGGACGCGCTCATGGCATGCCAAAACAGTGGTCACCACCACTGCTGGCATGCGTGGGATGCAAACAGCTGGCAACTGATGTCTAGTGGTAAGTCCTTCGAAGGGTGGTTTCAACTGAGGTGGTAACTTGGTTAAACAGGCTCTAGTTAAATAGTTAGTGAGCTCTAAAGTTTACTGCAGTAAACTTTACCAGCTCAATGTGATCAACACGGAATTGCTATGGGCCAAATAAGCTGTTTGGGGTGTTTAGCTATGGAGGTACTATGATCCTAGAGGGGTTGGGAAGAAATGGACCAAGTATGAATATAGTTGCTTTGCAACTGCCAAAATGGTCCAGAAATGAAGATCATCAAGATGCACTCACATGGAGTGTCCAGTTGAGCTCAAATTGGTTAAAGCTTAGTCATTTGGTCATATGAAGATGCTCAAAAAGTTTCATACCATTTGGCAATGCCAAACTGGTACTTGCTTCACAAACATCTCCTCTAGACAAAAACTTGGAATAATTATGGTGATCAAATGGGTCAATGAAATAATGCCAAATTGGTTGTAGGGATGTTTCATGGGTATAATAATGATCTGGTAATTTATCAGGATTTTTGAAGCAATATAAAATATACTTGCTTCACAACCTGAAAATATTGCCAGAATCAAAGATTTGCTCTTGTGCTCACATGGATGACTGGATGGGGCTGCAAATGGGTGGAAGTGGTTAATATGAGCACATTAAAGAGTGTGTGAAAGTTCAACTCATTTGGGTACTTCTAACTAGTACTTCCTTCACAAAGCTTTCTATTTGACATAAACTTTGAAAAATCACTGAGGAAGATTGGCTACGCAAATAAATTTGAACTTTTGCATGAGGCAATTATTTGGACATATAAACATGATCAAAAAGGTTGGGAGTCAATAGGAAAAATATAAATGACACTTCCTTCACAAAGTGCCATTTAGGGCAGACAGGAAGAATAATTACTGGGGAATTATTTTTGAACATGGCAATGAAACGTTTTGCCATATTTGATCAATATATGACCCAAACAATTTATGAGAATTATTTGGAAATTCTTGGAGTGATGGAAATATAGGTTGCTTCACAACCTAGGGCAATTTGAGTTATTCCTTTAATAGAAAAGGAATATTCCCAATAAAAAAAATATTGGGATTTGGGCTAGGATGGAAATGACAGGGTCTAGAGAAATATTTGGGAATGACAAGCCACTCTGGAAGCAAAGATGAGGTCATATTCTTCAGTTTCCAGACCACAAAGCCACGGAAAAAGAAAACTCAAGCAAAAACCTCGGAAAAACAAAAGAAAACGAAAAGGGCAAAAATCAGGCTGTCACGGGCCGGCGGCTGGGAGGCTGACGCGCGAGTCCCACCTTATCCACTTCTCTCTCTCCTCTCTTCTCTTCTTCCTCTCTCCTTCTCCCGATGGTGAGTTGCGGCAGAGGCAGGGCCGAGCGCTTTGGCGACAAATCCGGCCGACTCCGGCCACCTCTGGCGGCGCCCGACCCACCGAAACGATCAGGAGACGGAGGCACGCCCATCCCCGCACTAAACGGGCCTCGAAGAGGGCGGGAGCGAGAGCACCATGGACCATGGTGGACGGCAGCTCGGTCGATCTTGGGGACAATGGCCCCAGCTACTCCGGCGCCTAGTTGAGGGGAGGCGAGGCTTGGTGGGTTGAGGGGAGGTCTCTGGGGGTGGAATGGAGGAGGGAGGGAGCTTAGCTTGCCGGAATCGAGCTTGACAGAGACGGCGGCCATGGTGGCGATGGGGGCACAGAGAGCTCCTGGAGCTCATGCGAGTGGGTTGGGAGGGAGCTGGAAGAGAGGCGAGGCCAGTGGTGAGGTTGAGAGGCCTCAGGGTGGGCTTATATAGGCGCGGGGCGAAGAGGCCAAGGTGGCGTCGTCGTGGATATGCGTCCGGCACCGCGGATGCGTGTGCTCACGCATAGGCTCGGGGGAAGGCGACGGCGACGCACAGGAAGGAGCTCACGGGGTAGAAGAGGTCGAGGGACGGAGGGAGGAAGACGACGACGACGAACCGAGCCAAAACGCCACTGTGCTCTTGTGGGCGTTCGGCGGCGAGCGTCTGTGAGGAAGCGGACGGAAGGGGAGAGGGGTCCAGGGGAACGGCGACGATGAGAGGAAGCCAAGGGACATGCTCACGAGCGCGAAGACAGCGAGTGGGGGAGGGGGTCCAGCACAAACAGCCACTGGACATGGCCACTGCACACAGAGCGCGTGCACAGGCATGCCATTGTCGTGGTCACCGCGTGCACTGGCATCAAGAGGGGCCAAATGGATGGCAAATGTTGTCTAGTGGTAAGTCCTTCGAAGGGTGGTTTCAACTAAGGTGGTAGTTTGATGAAAACGGCTATGGTTAAATAGTTATCACCCACCGTATTGCACATTGATCGTTCAATTTAACACAAATTGAAAACAGTTAAGAGATACATCACCGATCTCCTACTAATGGTTGGTCTAGATTTACACCTTGCTTGTCACCATGTCCCACAGTGTATCTTTTTAACCTTTATAGCACTTTCTACATACAAATGAAAAACAAATACAATGCTGATGTAGGTTATGAGCTTAAATGCATGAACATGTGGAGATGAGTGACGATCGTTGTTGAATAGTCAACGGTTAGGAGAAGTTGTTATCTCCATAATTTCTCTATGCGGATTTGCTAATTTTCATATGAGGATGAAATAATAGTTTTTCCCACTCGTGATTGTATATGATGGTTGTTCTTAAAATATATCCATAACTTTGGATGTTGTGCTTTGGGGAGAGTTGGCGTCAATACAAGAGCAATTGCTCACGGGGTAGTATTTGGCTAGGCATGGCCTTTGCGCCATTAGAGCAAAGGACTTCCAATCAATTTATATTAGATTGAGAATCCAAGATCTTGTAATCATGTCTCATTAGAGGTTTCTCCTTGCATTCCTTTAGTGTAACACACATTCCACTCTAGCACTTACCGTTATTAGAGAACTCTTCTTGTTCATCTACTCAAACCAAATTTACCTCACCCAACTTTGTTGACATATTGGTTCTTAAACTCCCATGCAATCAAACAATTATTGTGAAGGTGAACCTCTAGGCCCAAAAGGTTTCAAGGGATAACATCAAGTATAGCGGTTTTCATCTTAGTCGAATCAATGAATATATACATTCAAAAGAAATTCAATGTGTCTAACCTAGTATTTCATGGAAATTACCAATTGTTGAGATTTCTAATTTAGACTCCTTGGTTCCACTATTCGGAACTACAACTCGATTCTGTCTTAGAAAAACCGATCCGACTGAGAATCCCAACTTTGGCTACCCTGAATGGCAAAGTACATTTGTATGAGACCAAAAATATGCCTATGTCGGGGAGGGTGGAGGTCCTATCCAAAAACTATGCCGTCACCTATGTTGAGTAAAAACCTGTCTATATTGAGTAAAAACCTCAATGATGACTTGCTCCAATCACGCACACACTGTTGTGAATAGCAGCCAATACTCCATTCAGCGTAGCATAGACTATGTATGAAGGCAATGCGTACATAGATAACCTGCATGGGAGAATGATCACAATATCTCTAGGAATATATATTGACAACATTTTTTGACGGATACAAATTGGACACAATTTGGAACACCGACCACATAGAGTGCACGAATTTACACTGAATGAAGAGTTGTTTAATTATATTGTCATGAGCACAAAACTTTGTCGACTGCGAAGCTACCACATGAAAATCTTAATTTTTAGCAGTATCTTCTGTTTTCTGATTATCTTTAAAAATTGTTCACTGGAATCTTGTGAAAGCACCTGGTACATAGAGTTAATCACGTCCAAGAGCACATAGAAAACATTGCGACCTTGAAAATGCATCTTAGTTCCACTCTGTTCGGTACGTGGATCCAGGTGGTCCCTTTTTGTGATCGCATGGAATTGTCGGGGGCTTGGGAACCCACCGGCAATTCGGAGCCTTCTTGAGATGCAAAGGGCGGAAGATCCCGATATTCTCTTTCTCTCTGAAACGAAGCTCAGGGAGAAGGAGATTGTGTTCCTACGGTGGCGTTTGAACATGGTGAACATGGTGGTGAAAGATTGTGAGGGGAGGAGTGGTGGTCTGGCTCTTTTTTGGCGAAAGGGAATAGATGCCACACTTCGGTGGAAGGGGCGGTATCACATCGATGCCGATGTCCAGGGGGAGGATGGAAAGAAGTGGAGGCTCACTGGAATCTATGGGGAGTCGAGGGCAGGGGAGAAGGATAAGACATGGAAGCTACTGAGGACTTTGCATGGACAATCAGACCTTCCCTGGCTTTGCATAGGGGATTTTAACGAAGTTTTGTTTGCGGGGGAAAAGGAAGGGGGGCCAGTTCGGGCCCAAGGTTGTATGGAGGCATTCAGGCAGACTTTGGAACATTGTGAATTGGCTGACTTGGGATATGTGGGTGACCCATTTACGTGGAGAAATAACTGGAGGGTGGCTAGCGGATATATTAGAGAAAGGCTGGACCGAGCGGTGGCAAATGTGAGCTGGCGCTGCATGTTCCCTCTTCACAAAATCATTAACGGGGACCCTCGACACTCAGATCATCGGCCTCTAGTAGCAGAGCTTAATGGGGTTGGCCCGAGGGGGTGCAATATGGAAGGGCAAAAGTGCTTTCGTTTTGAGGCAAGGTGGTTGCTGGAAGAGAGTTGCACACAAGTGGTAGAGGAGGCTTGGAATGAAGCCTTTGATCAAGGAATGGGCTCGGTGGGGGTGGCGATCAGGAGGATAGGAGAGAACTTAAGGAGGTGGGACAGGGAGGTGTTGGGAGAACTGAAAGGAAGAATCAAAAGGGCGAAGAAAGAACTGGAGCGTTGTAGAAGGAGTAAAATCGATCAATATCAAGTCTCTCGGGAACACTTGTTAAAATATAAGTTGCACCGCCTTGAAGATCAGTACAACCTATATTGGCAGCAAAGAGCACATGCTAATTGGCTAAAGAAGGGGGATCGAAATACTAGCTTCTTTCATGCCCATGCTTCGGAACGGAGGAGGAGCAATGTTATTACGAAGTTAAAAAAGGAGAATGGGGGAGTAGTGGAGAAGGAGGAAGAGTTAGGAACTTTTATCACTAATTTCTACATAAGTTTGTTCATGTCTACTGCAGGTCCTCAGCCTGAGGATATCCTCCAATTTGTCCCAGAAAGTGACACCTTGGCGATGAACGAACATCTGACAAAACCATTCTCAGGGGGAGGAAGTGAAGCTAGCCCTTGAGGCGATTGGTGAGCTAAAGGCGCCGGGTTCGGATGGCATGCCGGCGCTTTTCTATAAAAAGTTTTGGACCATGGTGGGTTCGAAGATCCAAGAGGAGGTCCTTGCAGTTTTGAACGGGGGATCGATGCCGGACGGCTGGAACGAAACAACTATTGTCCTGATTCCAAAGGTAAAAAAGCTGGATAGTCTCACTCAGTACCGCCCTATCAACTTATGCAATGTCCTATATAAACTTATATCCAAGGTTTTGGCAAATCGTTTGAAGGTGGTACTCCCAGACATCATCTCACCCACCCAATCTGCCTTTGTGCCAGGGCGTATGATCATGGATAATGTGCTGCTGGCATATGAGATTACACATATGATGCATAGGAAGAAGGGTGGCTGAGATGGATATGTGGCTGTGAAACTCGATATGAGCAAAGCCTATGACAGTGTAGAGTGGCAGTTCCTGGAGCAAATGATGATTAGGATGGGCTTCGCAAGGCAGTGGGTGAGTGTGATCATGAACTGTGTCTGTTCAATCTCATACCGTGTGAAGGTTAATGGTAAACTGACTGATGCCTTTACCCCGCAGAGAGGTCTCAGACAGGGTGATCCCCTGTCACCATACTTGTTTATCCTATGCGCCGAGGCCTTCTCTGTGTTGCTACACCGAGCAGAGTTGGACGGGAGTATTCAGGGAGTTAAGGTCTGTGCGGAGGCACCCAGTATCAACCATATATTTTTTGCTGATGACTCTCTCATTGTGATGAAGGCTACAGTAGCAAGTGCTCAGAAGCTGCAACAAATTCTAGCCCTTTATGAAACTCACTCGGGCCAAATGATCAACAAGGAGAAATCTTCCGCGTTCTTCAGTAAGGGGGTGGGCCTCACACAGAAGCAAAGTGTACTCCAGGCACTCGGGATTGCAGATGAGTCAAAAAATGATAGATACCTCGGACTGCCGGTCCACTTGGGATTGGCAAAGAGTAAGGAGTTTGAATACCTGAAGGAGATGATATGGAAAAGAATCCAGGGATGGATGGAGAAGTTGCTTTCAAAAGTGGGGAAAGAAATTTTGGTGAAAGCAGTGGCCCAAGCCATTCCCACATATGCCATGTCATGTTTCGACCTGACCAAATCTTTATGTGAGGAGATTAGTGCCATGATTGCGAGATACTGGTGGAGTCAGCAAGATGGCAAGGATAAGTGTCATTGGATAAGCTGGGAAAGAATGACTAGAACCAAGTCAAATGGTGGTCTTGGATTCAAGGACCTCCATATTTTCAACATGGCAATGCTCGCACGCCAGAGTTGGAGGCTTCTACAAAATCCAGACTCCTTATGTGCGACTGTTCTCAAAGCTAAGTATTTCCCAAATTGCTCCATTCTTGATGCAGTAGCTCAACCGGGAATGTCATACTCGTGGCGTAGTATTCTGAGAGGCCGTGACCTTCTCAAGGAGGGTATTGTTTGGCGGGTTGGAGACGGATCTGGCATTAATGTGTGGAAGGACCCTTGGCTCCCGAGAGGCACAACGAGGAGACCGTCTACTCTCCAGGGTCAGTCCATTGTTAATAAGGTGAGCGAGTTGATCGATCCAATCTCTGAAACCTGGGACGAGGAGCTGGTGCGTGAGCTTTTCTGTGTAGAAGATCAGGAGGTAATTCTTGCCATCCCAATTAGGCCTGGCATGGAGGATTTTGTTGCCTGGCACTTTGATAAAAAGGGTGAATTTTTAGTCAAATCTGCCTATCAGGTTGGCATTACAATCAGAGATGGTGAACTACACAGGGTCACCAGTTCGTCAAATGGAGCGAAGCACGTGCAACCCAGCTGGAATGACCTTTGAAAAATCCCCGCTCCTGGCAAAGTTCAGATGTTTCTTGGGCGCCTTGCTCAAAATAGTCTGCCCACTAGACTGAATATTAAGAGGAAGCATATTGACCTGGACACGCGCTGCCCTATGTGCCACCGCCTTGACGAGGATGGCGGTAATATATTTCTCAAATGTAAGATGGTGAAGGCCGTTTGGAGAGAGCAGTGCCTTGAAGATGTGAGACTGACACTATGTGAATGCTCAAGTGCACGTGGAGTGGTTCAAGCGATATGCTCTTTGCAGGCAGAGAAGCAACTCCGGGTGGCAGTACTCCTTTGGGACTGGTGGACATCGAGAAACAAGGTCAATGCAGGTGATAAACCAAAAACTCCAGCCGAGGTGAGCTCCTTCATTAGCAAACATGTTCTGGAGTTTAGTCCGGATGTGAAGAACCAGCCTGATATACAGGAAAACGTTAACCACAAATGGAGACATCCTGGACCAGGCTTAGTGAAAGTGAACGTCGACGCAGCTTTTGACAGCCAGTCAAACACGGGTGCATGGGGCTTCATCGTGAGATATGGTGTCGGAGACTTCATTGCTGCAGCAGCAGGGAAGCTTGCTCACATCCGTGATCCCCTGCATGCGGAAGCTGAGGCTAGTCTCAAGGCAATTGAAGCAGCGGCGGATCTGGGTGTGCAGAGAGTTGTGTTTGAATCAGATTGCCATGTTCTGGTCAATGCGCTGAAAAGCAAGGAGTTTGATGCTGCGGAGGTTGGTGTTTTAATTCGTGAAGCTCGCAGTTTATGCCGCGCTTCTTTTGAATCTGCTGAATTCACCTTCTGCCGCCGGGAATGTAACAAGGTTGCACATGTGCTCGCACAACAGGCCTACAGGGCTTTGGTGCCTTTGTCTATTTGGACTGAAAATGCTCCAGTTTGTGTATCTGTACTGGTTGCCAGCGAATGTGCTGAGCATCAGAGTTAAGTGGAATGATATATTCCTTCTCAAAAAAAAAGGTGGTCCCTTTTCCACTGTTCGAGCTGCAGAGCCACTGGGTGGCCGGCGTTCTGTCGGGGCGATTCAAGCTCCCATCCAAGGACGAGATGATGCGAGACGTGACGGCCTTTATGTTGTTAGAAAGCACTATATAAGAACACTCGAAAGAAGGGACGTCCCCTTATGTTGGCTCTTTAATTCTCGCCTGCATATATGCTAGGCTCCGGTTTTGCTGGGGAGATGCCCACTTATCTTGGCATGTGCAACAGCATTTTAGTGTCTCCTAGATTATGCCTTTCTTAAGAAGACCCTAAATCATACCTGATTACTTCTTTTATTTTTGAGAAGATCATACCTGATTACTTCTTTTTTTTAGAAGATCATACCTGATTTTTTTTGAGGGGACATACCTGATTACTAGTCAAAGGATTAGGTACTAATGGGCTTTTAAGCGCTAGATGGCTTTTCAGCGAGCATCACGTCTCTCCCTCAGTATTTGTGTTTCTCATTTTTAGTGCATGTTGCTTAGTAGAGCGATTCGTGTCATAGCCTCCAACTTTTAGTATATTTTTTGTTCTTTCTGATACTTCATCATTATTTTCTTTTTGTCAAGATGTAAATACTTTTTTTGTCATGATAAAATGTGAATTCTTTGGGAAAAATTGTAGTAATGCAATAATTAATTTTTAAAATTCTGAACAATATTACATCTCGGTATGTAACGACGTGATGTAATAATGCTAATTAAGGGTTTTTTAAGGCGGAGACGAACAATTTCGTACTAATGAGCTGGTAGCAATAATATCAATAAATGATAGGGAAAACAGGAACAATTTTTGAAAATTCTGAAAAATATTATAAAAGCGCGGACAATTTTTGAATTTTTGAACAAGTTTTGGAAGTGCGAACAATTTTTGAAATAACGTGCTCTCAAATGAAGTCTTCTGGCCTACCCAGACACCCTACGTCGAACATGGTTTTTTCTGAACATTCTTGAAATGACCTCAATTCTTGCAAGCAAGTGTGCATGCCCGCTTGCTTGCAAAATTTGGAGTTATTTGGAGGATGTTCAACAAATGGGGGTTCAGGTAGACTAGAAGGCTTCGTCGAGAGCACGTTGTTTTTCGACATCCCTGAAATGACCCTATTTTTTTTCTATGGCCTCGTACAACCAAATCAAGGCACAATAACAAGCTATTTTTGTTTTTTATTTTGTTTTGTATTTTCTATAGTTTTTTCAATCAAAAAAGCTAATAAATGACCGAACATGTCACAATTTGTATACGGTGTCGAAAATCATTCAAACCTGACATGGATGCTTACCATGGAGATGCCCACCTTCTTGCAAAAGTTGGAGTGGTTTGAAGAATGTCCAAAGATAGACCACTCAACGGCGGTTGTTTGGGTAGGTGAGAAGGCTTCTTCTGAGAGCACGTCGTTTCCCGACATTCTTGAAATGGCCCTAATTTTTTCCATGCCTTGTATGACCAATTCAAGGCACTATGCCAAGTTGTTTTCGTTTTCGACAAATTTTGCATCTTTTTGGAGTTTTATCGGTAAAAAATGGCCGATATATGGGCAGACGTGTCACAACTTGCATACGGTGTCAGAAATCGTTCAATTTTGTCTTGGTTGATTATCATGGTCATGCCCACCTGCTTGAAAAAATTGGGGTCTTTTTAAGAATGTCCAAAACTAGATCATGTTTAATGGAGGGTGTTCGGGGTGGCCAAAAGGCTCCACCTAAGGGTACGTTATTTCTCGACATCCTTCAAATGGCCTAAATTTTTTTCCACCTCATTCTGTGATCAAATCAAGGCATCATGCCAAGTTGCTTGAGTTTTTGATAATTCTTTCATTTTCTGGAGTTTTCTCGGTGAAAACTAGCCGATAAATGGGCGGACGTGACACGACTTGCATATGGTGTGGGAAATTCGTTCAAACCTGGCATATATGCCTACCATGGGCATACCCACCCTCTGGAAAAAGTTGGTGTCATTTCATGCATGTCCAAAAATAAATCATGAACCGTGTTTTAGGAACCTTCTCGAAGGTCCTGAACCTTTTTTTTTCTTTTTATCTTCTCTCCTTTTTTATTTTTTCCTGTTTCTTCTTCTTTGACTTTTCTTTTTTTCTGTTTATTTCTCACAAATTCTAAATTTTCAGAATTCAAATTTTGTTCATATTTTTCTGATTTTTTGTCGAATTCTGAGTTTGCTGTTTTCCTAAAACTGTTCATGTTCAAAAATTTGTTCGCTTTTTTAAAAGATGTTCTTGTTTTGACATTCCGATCAAGTTTGAAGACATGAACATTTTTTTGAAATTTTTGTACAATTTTATTAAATGTTCATATTTGTATTTCATGAACAAAAACGGAAAACTAAAACCGGAGCGTGAACTGTGCCAAAAAAAAACGAAAGAAAAACCAACGGTGCTGTGTTTTTTTCTTAGCGTCACCTATCTCTAACAAGAGGAAACAAGGTCAGTATGCATACTTGATCCCGTGTCCGAGATGGTTTGTGCGCTTGCACGGTGAACCACTTTTTAAAGTTTAAACCTAAAAAGAACTAAAGGGAATGTACCAGGAATTGTACAAACCTACAACGTATACGTTCTACATAGGAAAATGCGTATAATTTGTGAAATGTCCATACTACCCTTTATACGTTTTGTGTACTTCGAATCCCAAGGAACCACTTTTTAAAGTTTAAACCTAAAAAGAACTAAAGGGAATGTACCAGGAATTGTACAAACCTACAATGTATACGTTCTACATAGGAAAATGCGTATAATTTATGAAATGTCCATACTACCCTTTATACGTTTTGTGAGGGGCGTTGTACCGAAGCGGGTCTCCCGGCCTTGATTGATCGTAGTTCATTCTCCATCGAACTACTGATATAAACTCTACTGTCCCTTTTGGGGGGTTCTTGTCATAGAGAAAAATGACGAATCAAAACAAGTGTGTTGTCCTTGGGTGGTTCAATTAATCCAGTCTCTCTCTTGTCAAGCCGGTATTAGTGGTACATTTGACATGAATGGAGTACAATAATACACGGGGATGGAGGAGGGAGCGATCTTAGTCGCTTCGTTTCAGCTGCATTCTGCACCTGCGCTTCACCTGCGTCGACGAGCGACCACATCACACCGGCGTCAGCCCGTGCTTGAGCGCCGCCTTCCACACGACGTCGATCCGGTCGACGTCGAGCGCGCCCACCTCGTGGTGCTCCCACCCCTCCAGGAAGTGCACCACTCCGCCGGCGTGGCACGCGTGCACCACCCCTCGCTCCATAGTGTACTGAGAGTAACAAAAACAGCAGCGAATCGCCGTCAGTACACGCACGTGCGGTGACATGGATCAGACGGACGGTATGGGTCATCGTTAAGTGCGTTACCTCGCAGGAGCCGAGGCCCTGCACGTCCTTGGGGAGCCTCATGGCGGCGAGCTTGCCGTAGGTGCAGTCGCGGCGGAAGCCGATGATGGGTGGCACGGCGAACTGGTGGAAGTGCGTCCCCGGCGGCGCCCACCGCTGCTCCCTCGGCGACAGCCACTTGCCCACGATCCACGTCTGCACACCCAACGTTACCACCATGTCAACACACCATACGCACAAGGGTACAAATTGATGAGCAATCGGATGGTTTGAACGGCGGTGAGACCTTGCAGTTCTGCGCGGCCTGGTACTTGGTGACCTGCACGAGGTACTGCTGGAACTCCGCCGGCGCCTCCCTCTGGATCTTCAGGAACCTCTCCGACGACATTGTCAGCATCTGAAACAAAACGAAATTGTCACAATTTAGCCTTTTAACTATCTATCCGTGTGAATTTAGCGACAGATACGGTACCATGACTCTGATCCTTTTCCGGCAGAGGTAGAGGGCGATGGCCCTGCCGAGCTTGGACGTGGCGCCGGTGAGGAACACCTCCTTGGTGTTGCTGGGGATCTCGTTCAGGATCACGGCGGCCGTGAGGGTGTTGCCGTGCACCACCCTCACCCTCAGGTCAGGGTGCTTGTCCACGAATAGGGTGCCACCTCCATTCAATGCCTCGTTCTGGCACAGAAAAATGTAAATTAACTGAGTTTTCAAGATTAAAAAAAAACGTACTTCTCAAAAAAAAGATTGTTCAGAAGCTGGATGGTTCTGGGAGGACTGTTCTCGTATAAACCCGTCACTGTAAACAGTTTGGGATTGTGCAGGTACAGCAATACAGACATACACTGTACCGACTTATCTGCCGGCCTCCGTTCGTTCAGCACGGCACAGGCTGACAGGCACAGCCCAGAGCTCGAGCGGGACCAGGCCGCCGAATCCACGCAGAGATCTTGGCAACAACCAACCCAACCCATGCGCGACCAAGGGACGGCGCAGGCCGACTCTTTGCTGGCCCAGGCCTGCTCTCTGCAAGCCCTGTGCCCCTCGATCCACGCACAGTGCTTCCCCATGGCAGGCATGCATGCATGCACCAGCCACTGAAATTGCGCGCCGCGATTGGGCCACGTGAGCGAGGGGGGCAGGATAAAGAAGCCGTGCCAAAGCGCTCCACGGCAAACGCCTCAGATCGGCCGGGCCGGCTATCGATAGATAGATGGCTTTGTGGCCCACTCGCAGCCACAGTGCTGTCGCCGGCACATGCAAGCGGGAACGGCAAGGACAACTTGGCCACCTTTGGTTGCTGCCGCGCCACCCCACCCACCAGCTAGCTAGCGCATGGGGTGGTATTCCTGCCAACGACACAGTAATGTGCCTCTGCATGGCCGACCTCTCGATCCCGATCTCAACTGTATAGTACTTCTCCCATGCGCCGCGCGCTTTGCGTCGTCGCCGACTAGGCCCGCGCGCCATTCGCCATTGCCGCTCTTGAATGCGCTCACATGCCTCCCGGCTCCCGCTGTGCTCCTACCGATCTCCCGTCTGATTGAGTACTACCACTCTCCTACCTAGCGCTAGCAGTGGCGGAGCACTGTGCTGCACACCACTGCAGCGGGGCGCCGGCCAACTAGACACGGACAGACCAGCAGCAAAGAGGCATGGGGTGGTAGTTGCACCGTAGCCTCTATCTGTTCTGAAGTAGTAGTGTGGCAGCAGACTTACAACCAACACCTAAACGAAAAGAAGATGTGGCTTCATTCATTAATGGACGGATGGTGCAGTGCATGCACGCGGTACCTTGTTGAGGGCGGCGAGGCTGAGGACCTTGACGCCCATCCTGTCTGCGCGGAGGATGGCGAGCTCGATCTGGCGGTTGATGCCGGCCTTGGCGGCCGGGATGAAGTACTGGAAGCCGTGGCGGGGCACGCTCCAGGTCTGGTGGAGGCGGCCGCGGAGGTAGTAGAAGCTGACGAGGAAGGTCTTGGAGCAGCACCACATGAGCATCCCGTAGACCAAGGCCACGGGCCAGAAGGGGAGCAGGATGAGGTGGTTCTCGAACGGCACCGAGGAGATGGAGCGCAGCACGAACGGGACGTGCATCGACGACATGATGTCCACCACGTGCACCAGGAACACGAACTCCGGCACCCGATCATTCTTCCCTGCACCATGTGTGTACAAACCAACGTACGTCCGGTCGTTAGTTGCTTTGCTTGATAATGATTACTCCCTCCGTTCCTAAATATTTGTCTTTCTAGATATTTCAAATGACTACCACATACGGATGTATGTACACATGTTTCAGAGTGTAGGTTCACTCATTTTGCTCATTATGTAGTCACTTCTTGAAATGTTTAGAAAGACAAATATTTAGGAACGGAGGGAGTACTTCGAAAAGCACACGCCATTGCTTGATTAGTTGGTTAATGAAGTGCTGAACGGGGACCAACACAAGACGGCGACACATGCATGCAGATGCATGCCTCATTAATGTTACTATGCTCCTGTTAGTTCGTTCGTACACGTACTACGTACTCCTATCGCTACTGTGCGAGAATAAAATTGATGAGTGTAGGGGTCCTCGGGTGATTAGTAATCGCGTACCCTTGTAGATCTCCTTCTGCAGCTCCCATGACTTGGAGTTTAGGGTGCCGCCCAGGAGGTCGAAGAGCGGCATGAACAGGCAGAAATTGGAGTCCTTCTCCCTGTGGTGCAGGCTCAGATACCTGCATAGCAACACATTACGCATGGATTAGCACAACCAATCAAATCCTACCTCGGCGATCGACCTTAATTTCCATTCCAACCACTTGGGACAAGGATGTAAACAGATAAACAAACACGCGAGTGCAGCAGATTTACTGTGCTCTGCAAAGGATAATGGATGGCTAGCGTGTCACATGCAGACGGCAGGGGAGAAGGAACAGGAATTACCACGCGTGAAGAATGACTGCTTTTACTGCTAAATAATTGCGTGCTTATTGTACTACTGTCGAAAAATAAAAGGGTTTTGACTCACGTCGGGGTGTAGATGAGGTATCTGAGCGGAGGAACAGCCTCGAAGACCCTGTGAGAGATGACCTCCACGTTGCTGTACCCCATGCTCCGAAGATAGTCGAACGTGAGGAGGTGCACGTAGACCAGGCCCAGGGACCCAGCCCCCATCAGGAAGGCCCCTGCCAACGGGACCCCCATCGTCAGCGTCAGCAGCAGGGCCTCCAACGGCGTGCCGAATCCAGCTGCCACCAAACAAGAAGAAAAAGACTTGCTCAGAGATGGAAATCCTTTCTACTATTGGCCACTGTAACTGTAACTAACAATGTCTACTTGTTGCTGCATTGTTACCATGCATGGTAACTACTGATGCTGCAAGGCTGCGTGCATGGTAAAAACGTATACTACTATTACTACGGAGAATATCGTGGCACAATTTGGTTGGCATCGGTGTCTGGTGCATGTCACGAATCAGAGAAAAAAGACGGGGCTGCCATGCAGCACGGGCACACATGCTTTGTCTCTTCTTCTTTTTGCCACTGGGGCTGTTTGGTTGGGTTGGGTTGGCTGGAGCACTGCTCGGCTCTGCGGCTGCGATCCTGCCTGCAACCATGCTTCGCTGCCGCGTACCGCGTACGTACGTACCTGTCAATGGCTGGGTCACCGCCGTGGAGTGGTGCCCGGCGTGGTACTGGCCGAAGAGCGGGGTCCCGTGAAGGGCCCGGTGGGCCCAGTAGAACACGGGCTCTGAGAAGCCCACATGCAGCAGCAGCGCGATGCCCAGCCCCCGCGGGTCCCACACGCGGAGATCCTCCAGTCCCGGGAGGGGCAGCGGGCCGTTGACCAGCGCCGCACCAATCAGCGTTTGCAACACCAGGAAGTTATCCCTGCGGGTGGGTCCAGCAGAGCAAGAAAAAATCATTCATCCGAAAAAAATGACAAGATAAACTATAGTGTACTGTACACCATTTACCGGCTTACTAGTTGCTGTCAGGTCATCTTATCAGAAATGTGTGTGCCGACGTAATGTTCAAACAATATAATGTTTCAGGATTTCAGCGGTGTGACATATTGACCGGGAAAAGGGAGCTCGGGAAACGTCATGGCGGTTGAAGAATGCCATGGCAATTGCCGGTGCGCCCGACGTGTCCAACATCTCTTTGGCTCCACGGAGTCTAGACTCTGGACGCAAGAAACATTCCGGACGGCTTGACACAGAAATGCTCGGTTTATAGGTTGGAGTTGCATTCATAGCGCCATAAACTAACTGTCGTGCTGCACTTAAAATACACGGAGTGCTTTTTTCTTTACTCATGGATGCTTGTTACTCGTGCCCATGCGCTTCGTGTTGAAGCACAGACATCCCGAAAACCCGGGGAGGGAGGCAGCGAACTACCGGAGCTTGTTACCGAGTTACCAACCGGCATGCAGGTCGCATGCGGATCGAGCGAGCGAGCTTGAGGAGGAGGAGAGGAGTGTGCTTACCAGTCCCACTCGTGGTCGACCTGGCGGAAGTCGACGCCGTCGGGGACGACACGGCGGCGGCGGGTGAGGAAGAGCATGTTGCTGTAGGAGAACCAGAACTGGTACGTCAGCCCGCGGGCGGAGAAGAGCAGCAGCAGGTGCAGCCACCGCGAGCCCAGCGGCGCGCCGCCCTGCTCCGCCCACTCCTGCGCCACCTTCCACACGAGCGGGCCCAGCAGGAAGTACTGCGCGCGTCCGTCCGTCGACCACCGATCATGCAGCACAACGAAGATGTCAGTCAACGAGGAAAACATGAGACGGTGAGGATGAGAAAAAAGGAGGTGCTCGGTGCGTGCCTTGTATATGCCCAGGCTCGCCCATGGCCAGGAGGAGAGAGGGGGCGCCATGGCAGAGGAGTTCCTCGGGAGCGGGAGCTCGGTGGAGGAGAAAGGGGACGGGGGGCTCTCCTAGTCTCCTGGCTGAGTATGATTTGCCCGAGCCTCCTCTCCGTGCGTACCTGGGGCTGGGGATTCCCGTGCTTATAAAGCGGAGGCCGGAAAACAAAATCAAGCCGAGTGGTACGCTGAATAATTGTAGGTGACTCGGGGCGTGGGCCCACGGGCAGGACGCTGAGGGACGGCTGCCACGTGTACGAACGGAACGTATGGGGGCGCATACAGTAGTACAGTGTACAGCGCGATGGGTGGCCGGTAAATGGAACAATCGAGAGATCCATCATCCCCAATGATAAAACACATGTTACAAACTTAATAGTTAAGTAAAGGAAAATCAATACCCACGGTTAAGCATGTAAGTTATCACATGCCGGCTCAGTCTCTCGGAGATGCTCATAGCGATAGGGTATTCATGCGTTCATAGGGATGAATGTATGCGCGTATATATGATCACCTATTATGTATTGTGTTCTCAAAGAAAAAGTATGCAAGTCATCACAATCTTAAAGAGAATTTGGACATCTGAACATACTGTTTATGGACTTTGATAACTACCTGACGTTCGATTCCCAGGCATCTCAGCGTGAACGAAACGTTCGGTAGGAGGAAGCCACTTGGCCGACCGATAACTTCGACGCGAGTGGCCCCTGCCACCGAGCGAAACGCGCCGCACCATTTAGCTGAGTGAGCATGTCGTTTACTATTGGGCTTCTGTAACAAAATACTTGGTGACCTTTAAAAAAACACCTCAGAAAATTGGCATGATAAACTATAAAAAGAAAGAAATCCCTACAGAAAATTGCCACTGCTCAACTACAAAATAATTAAAACCTACATCACAAAAAATATGCCAGCAAGGTTTTAATATTTTTTCAATGATAAAAATGATCCAACAAATTAAAAATGTTATGAAAACAAAAAAGGAAAAATTGCCAAGATGGAAAACTATAATTGCCATGAAATTAAAAACGAGATTTAAGAGAACTAATTGTATGTTGTAACATAAGAATCACTCACATGGCACCAAAATTAAGGAAAAATGTTCTCTAGAAACATGGGAAATGACTATAATGCATCTAATGATCACATGGAAATTTTTACCGAAAATTGCCATGGTGTAGAATTTTTTAGGATGCTCTATTCAACAGATTTGTCGTACTTTTAAAAAAGTTACAAAAAGAAAAGAATTGGGGAATGATATGAGCGATAAAAGTTTCCATGGTGGTGTAGACTAAAACACAAAGAATTTCCCATGTTTGAAAATAATAAAAATTGGCATGGTCCACAGTATAATTTTGCCATGTTCTAAAATACAAAAAAGTAGCCATGATCCAAACAAAAAGAAAAATTGCCATGGTTGAAAAAGAAATCTGCCATGGTGCAAACAATAAAGTTGCCATGGTTCATAACTTTTCGTGTCATGTTATGAAGTATGAATTTGCCATGGTTCAAACAATAAAAATGCCATGGTTGTAGAAATAAATTTTCCATGTCACATAATATAATGTTGGCATGGTCTACAAAATAAAAAGTAGCATGGTCCAAACAAATAGAAAACAATTGGCATGGTTGGAAAAAAAATCTACCATGGTACAAACAATAAAGTTACCATGCTTCAATTTTTTTCACCTTATGAAGTATGAATTTACCATGGCTCAAACAATAAAAAAATCCATGGTCATAGAAACAGTTTGGCACATACATGCTGATAACCTCATTTGATGAAATGATGACATACAACTACTGAAAATGAAACTGACACCTCTAAGGTGGTAGGAAACTAACTACATACATAGTGTGAAGTTTGTCAGGAGCAAAATCACAGTAAAAGTTGACATCTACTCCCCGCACGGATTCGGAGCCCCCGCCAGCCTCATAGCTACCATCGCTGCCCGCTTCCTCTTCCTCGAGAAGACACCGTGTTGCCAAAGTTTTCCATGGATTTTGGAGGTGTAGCGTCCGCTTCCGCGTCACCCACTTCCTGGTTCTCGAGCAAGTCCACCATCACCCAAATAGCCGGTGGGGGCGCGCGGTGCCGCCGCGGATGACGAGTCAGCGGGAGGATGTAGCAGAGTCACTTGCTGCAAAATGCATGGCGGCGGCCGGAAGAGACATCACGTAGCGGCGTCCCTGGAGCCCAGCGATGCCGCTAACCATCCCCCACGCCAGCGACCTGCTCTTGATCGTGGATTATCGCTCATCTTGTCAGCATCCAGTCACCATCGACCTACTCGGGATTGTGAGGCTAGAGAGGAGGTTGTGGGGATGGATAGGGGGACAGGGGTGTGGGGAGGTGTTCAAAATGTCTTTCGTTTTTCCCAAACGATCTCGTCCGCTGACGTGGCTGTGTCTTCTATTTTAAGATGCATGCTCAAAATCCAACGGCGAAGAGGACGATTGGCCAAATCTTTAAAATTTGACATTCGGGATTTATCTTTTTTGTTGTCTATAACGTCGGGTGTGTTTTAGCTCAACCTGAAAAATCATGTTAAATCGATAAGCCAAGGGATAATCTTGTCCTCTCTAGGTTATAAACATAGGCACATATTCCAGAAAATTATTTGCATGCTGATGAGGATATAGACCTAGGGTAGGTTCATAGGCCTTTCCTACTTACCCTACCCAAGGTCACTACCCTAGAAGCAAAGAAGCTCAAGAGATAACTGTTGGAAATATGCCCTAGAGGCAATAATAAAATGGTTATTATTATATTTCCCTATTCATGATAATTGTCTATTATTCATGCTTTAATTGTATTGACCAGAAACCGCAATACATGTGTGAATACGTAGACCACAACATGTCCCTAGTGAGCCTCTAGTTGACTAGCTCATTGATCAACAGACGGTCATGGTTTCCTGACTACGGATATTGGATGTCATTGATAACGAGATCACATCATTAGGAGAATGATGTGATGGATGAGACCCAATCCTAAGCATAGCACAAGATCGTGTAGTTTGTTTGCTAAAGCTTTTCCAATGTCAAGTATCATTTCCTTAGACCATGAGATTGTGTAACTCCCGAATACCGTAGGACTGCTTTGGGTGTACCAAATGTCACAACGTAACTTGGTGACTATAAAGATGCTCTATAGGTATCTCCGAAAGTGTCTATAGGGTTGGCACAAATCGAGACTGGGATTTGTCACTCCGTATGACGGAGAGGTATCTCTGGGCCCACTCGGTAATGCATCATCATAATGAGCTCAATGTGACTAAGTAGTTAGTCACAGGATCATGCATTACGGAACGAGTAAAGTGACTTGCCGGTAACGAGATTGAACGAGGTATTGGAATACCGACAATCGAATCTCAGACAAGTAACGTACCGATTGGCAAAGGGAATTGTATACGGGATTGCTTGAATCCTCGACATCGTGGTTCATCCGATGAGATCATCATGGAACATGTGAGATCCAACATGGGTATCCAGATCCCGCTGTTGGTTATTGGCCAGAGAGCTGTCTCGGTCATGTCTGCATGATTGCCGAACCCATAGGGTCTACACACTTAAGGTTCGATGACGCTAGGGTTATAGGGAAGATTTGTATGTGATTACCAAATGTTGTTCGGAGTCCCGGATGAGATCCCGGACGTCACGAGGAGTTCCGGAATGGTCCGGAGGTGAAGATTTATATATGGGAAGTCATCATACGGTCACCAGAAATATTCGGGGGTATACCGGTATTGTACCGGGACCACCGGATGGGTTCCGGGGGTCCACCGGGAGGGTCCACCTACCTCGGAGGGCATTATGGTCTGTAGGTGGAAGGGGACCAGCCCGTAAGTGGGCTGGGCGCCATCCCCCCTAGGGCCCATGCACCTAGGGTTGGGGGGGACCCTAAGGGGGGCGCCTCCCATGCTTAGGGGGCAAGCCCCCTCCCCCTTGGCCGCCGCCCCCTCTCTAGATCTCATCTAGAGGGGCCGGCCCCCTTCCCCCTTCTCCCTATAAATAGAGGGGTGGAGGGAGGGGTGCAGCACCACATCCAAGGCGCAACCCCTCCCCTCCCCAACACCTCTCCTCCTCCGTGTGTGCTTGGCGAAGCCCTGCCGGAGAACTGCCACTCCATCACCACCATGCCGTCGTGCTGCTGCTTGAGCCATCTTCCTTAACCTCTCCCTCCTCCTTGCTGGATCAAGGTGCGGGAGACGTCACCGGGCTGCACGTGTGTTGAACCCGGAGGTGCCGTTGTTCGGCGCTTAGATCGGAATCCGCCGTGATCTGAATCACTACGAGTACGACTCCTTCATTCGCGTTCTTGCAACGCTTCCGTCTCACGATCTTCAAGGGTATGAAGATGCACTCCTCTCTCTCTCTCTCGTTGCTAGTTACTCCATAGATTGATCTTGGTGATGCATAGAATTTTTTTTAATTTCTGCAACGATCCCCAACAGTGGTATCAGAGCTAGGTCTATGCGTAGTTTCTATGCACGAGTAGAACACAAGTTTGTTGTGGGCGTCGATTTTGTCAATTTACTTACCACTACTAGTCTTATCTTGTTTCAGCGACATCGTGGGATGAAGCGGCCCGGACCGACCTTACATGTACGCTTACGTGAGACAGATTCCACCGACTGACATGCACTAGTTGCATAAGGTGGCTAGCGGGTGTCTGTCTCTCCCACTTTAGTCAGATCGGATTCGATGAAAAGGGTCCTTATGAAGGGTAAATAGCAATTGGCATATCACGTTGTGGTTTTTGGCGTAGGTAAGAAACGTTCTTGCTACAAACCTATAGCAGCCATGCAAAAACTTGCAACAACAATTAGAGGATGTCTAACTTGTTTTTGTAGCATATGTCATGTGATGTGATATGGCCAAAAAGGATGTGATGAATGAAATATATGTGATGTATGAGATTGATCATGTTCTTGTAATAGGAATCATGAATTGCATGTCGATGAGTATGACAACCGCCAGGAGCCATAGGAGTTGTCTTTATTTGTTGTATGACATGCGTGTCATTGAATAACGCCATGGATTAATTTACTTTATTGCTAAACCGTTAGCCATAGTAGTAGAAGTAATAGTTGGCGAGACAACTTCATGGAGACACGATGATGGAGATCATGATGATGAAGATCATGGTGTCATGCCGGTGATGATGATGATCATGGCGCCCCGAAGATGGAGATCAAAAGGAGCAAAATGATACTGGCCATATCATGTCACTATTTGATTGCATGTGATGTTTATCATGTTTTTGCACCTTATTTGCTTAGAACAATGGTAGCATAAATAAGATGATCCCTTATAAAATTTCAAGAAAGTGTTCCCCCTAACTATGCGCCATTGCGAAAGTTCATTGTTTCGAAGCACGACATGATGATCGGGTGTGATAGATTCTAACGTTCGCATACAACGGATGTAAGCCAGATTTACACATGCAAAACACTTAGGTTGACTTGACGAGCCTAGCATGTATAGACATGGCCTCGGAACACAAGAGACCGAAAGGTCGAACATGAGTCGTATAGAAGATATGATCAACATGAAAATGTTCACCGATGATGACTAGTCCGTCTCACGTGATGATCGGACACGGCCTAGTTGACTTGGATCATGTATCACTTGGATGACTAGAGGGATGTCTATCTGAGTGGGAGTTCATTAGATAATTTGATTAGATGAACTTAATTATCATGAACTTAGTCTAAAATCTTTGCAATATGTCTTGTAGATCAAATGGCCCATGCTAATGTTGCCCTCAACTTCAACATGTTCCTAGAGAAAACCAAGCTGAAAGACGATGGTAGCAACTATACTGACTGGGTCCAGAACTTGAGGATCATCCTCATAGCTGCCAAAAGAGCATATGTCCTGATGTACCGCTAGGTGAAGCACCCGTTTTCCCAACAACTCAATATATGAACGCCTGGCAATCGTGTAGTGATGATTACTCACTGGTTTAGTGCGGCGTGCTTTACAGCTTAGAACCGGGGCTCCAAAAGCGTTTTGAGAAGCAAGGGGCATATGAAATGTTCCAAGAGCTGAAAATGGTTTTCCAAGCTCATGCTCGGGTCGAGAGATATGAAGTCTCCGACAAGTTCTATAGTTGTAAGATGGAGGAGAATAGTTCTGTCAGCGAGCACATACTCAAAATGTCTGGGTTGCACAACCGCTTGTCTCAGCTGGGAGTTAATCTCCCGGATGACCCGGTCATTGACAGAATCCTTCAGTCGCTCCTACCTAGCTACAAGAGCTTTGTGATGAACTACAATATGCAGGGGATGGTGAAAACCATTCCTGAGGTATTTTCAATGCTGAAATCAGCGGAGGTGGAGATCAAAAAGGAACATCAAGTGTTGATGGTCAATAAAACCACTAGTTTCAAGAAAGGAAAGGGTAAGAAGAACTTCAAGAAGGACGGCAAGGGAGTTGTCGCGCCCGGTAAGCCAGTTGCCGGGAAGAAGCCAAAGCATGGACCCAAACCTGAGACTGAGTGCTTTTATTGCAAGGGAAACGGTCACTGGAAGCGGAACTGCCCCAAGTACTTAGCGGACAAGAAGGCCAGCAACACCAAAGGTATATGTGATATACATGTTATTGATGTGTACCTTACCAGTACTCATAGTAGCTCCTGGGTATTTGATACCGGTGCGGTTGCTCATATTTGTAACTCAAAACAGGAGTTGCAGAATAAGCGGAGACTCGCGAAGGACGAGGTGACGATGGGCGTCGGGAATGGTTCCAAGGTCGATGTGATCGCTGTCGGCACGCTACGTCTACATTTACCTACAGGATTAGTTTTAAACCTCAATAATTGTTATTTAGTGCCAGCTTTGAGCATGAACATTGTATCTGGATCTCGTTTAATACGAGATGACTACTCATTTAAATCTGAGAATAATGGTTGTTCTATTTATATGAGAGATATGTTTTATGGTCATGCTCCGCTGGTCAATGGTTTATTCTTAATGAATCTCGAACGTGATGTTACACATATTCATAGTGTGAATACGAAAAGATGTAAGATTGATAATGATAGTCCCACATACCTGTGGCACTGCCGCCTTGGTCACATGGGTGTCAAACGCATGAAGAAGCTCCATGCAGATGGACTTTTGGAGTCTCCTGATTACGAATCATTTGACATGTGCGAACCATGCCTCATGGGCAAAATGACCAAGACTCCGTTCTCCGGAACAATGGAGCGAGCAACCAACTTATTGGAAATCATACATACTGATGTGTGCGGTCCAATGAGCGTTGAGGCTCGCGGTGGCTATCATTATGTTCTCACCCTCACTGATGACTTGAGTAGTTATGTGTATGTCTACTTAATGAAACACAAGTCTGAGACCTTTGGAAAGTTCAAGGAATTTCAGAGTGAGTTAGAGAATCAACGTGACAGAAAAATAAAGTTCCTACGATCAGATTGTGGGGGAGAATATTTAAGTCACGAGTTTGGTACGCACTTAAGGAAATGTGGAATTGTTTCACAACTCACGCCGCTTGGAACACCTCAGCGTAACAGTGTGTCCGAACGTCGTAATCACACTCTATTGGATATGGTGTGGTCTATGATGTCTCTTACCGATTTACCGCTATCATTTTGGGGATACACTTTAGAGACAACTACATTCACTTTAAATAGGGCACCGTCTAAATCCATTGAGACAACACTATATGAATTATGGTTTGGGAAGAAACCTAAGCTGTCATTTCTAAAAGTTTGGGGATGCGATGCTTATGTCAAGAAACTTCAACCTGAAAAGCTCGAACCCAAGTCAGAAAAATGCGTCTTCATAGGATACCCTAAAGAAACCATTGGGTATACCTTCTACCTCAGATCCGAAGGCAAGATCTTTGTTGCCAAGAACAGGTCCTTTTTGGAGAAAGAGTTTCTCTCAAAAGAAGTAAGTGGGAGGAAAGTAGAACTTGATGAAGTACTGCCCCTTGAACCGAAAAGTAGTGCAGCCCAGGAAGATGTTTCTGTGGTGCCTGCACCGACTAGAGAGGAAGTTAATGATGATGATCAAGGTACTTCGGACCAAGTTGCTACTGAACTTTGTAGGTCCACAAGGACACGTTCCACACCAGAATGCTATGGTAACCCTGTCCTGGAAATCATGTTGTTAGACAACGGTGAACCTTCGAACTATGAAGAACCGATGGCGGGCCCAGATTCTAACAAATGGCTTGAAGCCATGCAATCCGAGATAGGATCCATGTATGAAAACAAAGTATGGACTTTGACAGACTTGCCCGATGATCGGCGAGCGATGGAAAATAAATGGATCTTTAAGAAGAAGACGGATGTGGATGGTAATGTTACCATCTATAAAGCTCGGCTTGTCGCTAAGGGTTACCGACAAGTTCAAGGGATTGACTATGATGAGACCTTCTCACCCGTAGCGAAGCTGAAGTCCATCCGAATCTTGTTAGCAATTTCCGCATTATATGATTATGAGATATGGCAAATGGATGTCAAAACGACATTCCTTAACGGTTTCCTCAAGGAAGAATTGTATATAACACAACCGGAAGGTTTTGTCGATCCTAAGAATGCTAACAAGGTGTGCAAGCTCCAGCGCTCCATCTATGGGCTGGTGCAAGCATCTCGGAGTTGGAACATTTGCTTTGATGAAATGATCAAAGCGTTTGGGTTTGTGCAGACTTATGGAGAAGCCTGCGTTTACAAGAAAGCGAGTGGGAGCTCTGTAGCATTTCTCATATTATACGTGGATGACATACTATTGTTGGGAAATGATATAGAACTTTTGGATAGCATAAAGGCCTACTTGAATAAGTGTTTTTCAATGAAGGACCTTGGAGAAGCTGCTTACATATTAGGCACCAAGATCTATAGAGATAGATCAAGACGCCTCATAGGTCTTTCACAAAGCACATACCTTGATAAGATATTGAAGAAGTTCAATATGGATCAATCCAAGAAGGGGTTCTTGCCTGTATTGCAAGGTGTGAAATTGAGCCCGGCTCAATGCCCGACCTTGGCAGAAGATAGAGAAAAGATGAGTGTCATCCCCTATGCCTCGGCCATAGGGTCTATTATGTATGCCATGCCGTGTACCAGACCTGATGTAAACCTTGCCGTAAGTTTGGTAGGGAGGTACCAAAGTAATCTCGACATGGAACACTGGACAGTGGTCAAGAATATCCTGAAGTACCCGAAAAGGACTAAGGATATGTTTCTCCTTTATGTGGTGATGAAGAGCTCGTCGTAAAGGGTTACGTTGATGCTAGCTTCGACACAGATCTGTATGACTCCAAGTCACAAACCGGATACATGTATATTTTGAATGGTGGGGTAGTAAGCTAGTGCAATTGCAAGCAAAGCGTCGTGGCGGGATCTACATGTGAAGCGGAGTACATGGCAGCCTTGGAGGCAACACATGAAGCAATCTGGATGAAGGAGTTCATTATAGACCTAGTAGTTATTCCCAATGCGTCGGGCTCGATGACTCTCTTCTGTGACAACACTAGAGCTATTGCCCTTGCCAAGGAGCCCAGGTTTCACAAGAAGACCAGGCACATCAAGCGTCGCTTCAACTCCATTCGTGAAAATGTTCAAGATGGAGACATAGATATTTGTAAAGTACATACGGATCTGAATGTCGCAGATCCATTGACTAAACCTCTTCCGCGAGCAAAACATGGTCAACACCAGAACTCTATGGGTGTTCGATTCATCACAGTGTAACTAGATTATTGACTCTAGTACAAGTGGGAGACTTTTGGAAATATGCCCTAGAGGCAATAATAAAATGGTTATTATTATATTTCCTTGTTCATGATAATTGTCTATTATTCATGCTATAATTGTATTGACCGGAAACCGTAATACATATGTGAATACGTAGACCACAACATGTCCCTAGTGAGCCTCTAGTTGACTAGCTCGTTGATCAACAGATGGTCATGGTTTCCTGACTATGGACATTGGATGTCATTGATAACGGGATCACATCATTAGGAGAATGATGTGATGGACGAGACCCAATCCTAAGCATAGCACAAGATCGTGTAGTTCGTTTGCTAAAGGTTTTCTAATGTCAAGTATCATTTCCTTAGACCATGAGATTGTGTAACTCCTGGATACCGTAGGAGTGCTTTGGGTGTACCAAACGTCACAACGTAACTGGGTGACTATAAAGGTGCTCTACAGGTATCTCTGAAAGTGTCTGTTGGGTTGGCATGAATCGAGACTGGGATTTGTCACTCCGTATGACGGAGAGGTATCTCTAGGCCCACTCGGTAATGCATCATCATAATGAGCTCAATGTGACTAAGTAGTTAGTCATGGGATCATGCATTATAGAACGACTAAAGTGACTTTCCGGTAACGAGATTGAACGAGGTATTGGGATACCGACGATCAAATCTCGGGCAAGTAACGTACCAATTGACAAAGGGAATTGTATACGGGATTGCTTGAATCCTCGACATCGTGGTTCATCCGATGAGATCATCGTGGAACATGTGGGAGCCAATATGGGTATCCAGATCCCGTTGTTGGTTATTGGCTAGAGAGCTGTCTCGGTCATGTCCGCATGATTCCCGAACCCGTAGGGTCTACACACTTAAGGTTCGATGACGCTAGGGTTATAGGAAAGATTTGTATGTGACTGAGTCCTGGATGAGATCTCGGACGTCACGAGGAGTTCCGGAATGGTCCGGAGGTGAAGATTTATATATGGGAAGTCATCATACGGTCACCGAAAATATTCTGGGGTATACCGGTATTGTACCAGGACCAGTGGAGGGGTTCCAGGGGCCCACCGGGAGGGTCCACCTACCCTGGAGGGCCTTATGGTCTGTAGGTGGAAGGGGACCAGCCCCTAAGTGGGCTGGTCGCCACCCCCTAGGGCCCATGCGCCTAGGGTTGGGGGGGGGGGACCCTAAGGGGGGCGCCTCCCTTGCTTGGGGGGCAAGCCCCCTCCCCCTTGGCCGCCGCCCCCGCTCTAGATCTCATCTAGAGGTGCCGGCCCCTTCCCCCTTCTCCCTATAAATAGAGGGGTGGAGGGAGGGCTGCAGCACCACATCCAAGGCGCAACCCCTCCCCTCCGCAACACCTCTCCTCCTTCGCGTGTTCTTGGCGAAGCCCTGCCAGAGAACTGCCACTCCATCACCACCACGCCAGCATGCTGCTGCTGGAGCCATCTTCCTCAACCTCTCCCTCCTCCTTGCTGGATCAAGGTGCGGGAGACGTCACCGGGCTGCACGTGTGTTGAACGCGGAGGTGCCGTTGTTCAGCATTTAGATCGGAATCCGCCGCGATCTGAATCACTACGAGTACGACTCCTTCATCCGCGTACTTGCAACGCTTCCACCTCGTGATCTTCAAGGGTATGAAGATGCACTCCTCTCTCTCTTGTTGCTAGTTACTCCATAGATTGATCTGGGTGATGCATAGAATTTTTTTAATTTCTGCAATGATCCCCAACAATAACAGGGAGTACCCAAGGAAGACGTCGAGTGATATCCACTCGACCAATCATATCACTCGGGTATTCCAACTTATCAAAGATCACTCGACCATACAAGAAACGACTCGACCTATGAAGACCAGGAGTCAGATGGAACTACAACAGTCGGACATTCACTCCGTAGTCTTCATGTACATTAATGACACTTAAAGCCGGCGTTATCAGTAACACTCCTCCTTTATGTACATTGAACCCTCTGTAACGGAGGGGAACTGGGTCCTGGCGCACTCTATATAAGCCACCCCCTCTTCCGGGACAAGGGTTCGCACCCCCTGTAACATCACACGCATATAATCCAATCGACCACCTCTGGGCACCGAGACGTAGGGCTTTTACTTCCACCATGAAGGGCCTGAACTCGTAAACCTTGTGTGTACAACTTCATCATAGCTGAGATCTTGCCTCTCCATACCTACCCCCATTTCTACTGTCAGTCTTAGGACCATGAAAATTGGCGCTCACCGTGGGGCTGGTGTCTTAGCGACTTGATTGGTGAAGTTTTGATTTTTCCGATCCCCATCGTCATGGTTTCCGGCGGTGGATTAGCTGAGGGCCGCGAGATCCGTCTCGGCACGCTCGTTTTCATCGCCGATGACTCCGCCTGGCTTCAGGAAGCTCCCCTTGACATCGAGGCGCTCCGCGTCTGTCGTGGAAATATCACGTCAGATGTCCTCATGAAAGGACTTAGTCGTGGAGCTATCGCGACGGGTTAGCTTGAAGGGGTTAAACCAGACAAAGGACACGAGAGTTTATACTAGTTCGGCCCCTTACGATGAAGGTAAAATCCTACGTCTAGTTGTGATGGAATTGATTGGGTTTCGATGACCAGGGAGCAAATACGCTTTGCCTGGGTCTCGAGATTGTTGTTTCTTGTCCCTGAACCGCCGTCGGGTCATCCCTTTATATGCACAGGTTGACGCCTGGCCGGTCTACAGAGTCCCGAGGCCGGCTCAGACAAGAGTCCGGCTCGGTCTCCCATTTCCTAACTTACAACACAAGTTATACAATCATAGCAGTTTACAACTATGGGCCCTAATCCGCCTTTGGGCTCTAGGCCTCTAAGCTTCATCCGTAAAGTGCCATCTTCTGAGTCTTTATGGGCTTCAATGTAGCTGAGGGTGAACAGGCCCCTCCTGGGCGGTTTACCCTTAATAGTTATATCCCCAACATTAGGCCCCAGGTTGATTTGAACCAGTTCATGTCAATCTCCCATACTCTAAGAAATTCCGTGAACATCTTCTTACGTTCTTCGTAAACCGCCATGATGTCTTCTCCTGTAAACTTTTGTTAAACTGCCGTGACGTCATCCTCTGGACACAACAACGGATTGTCATGACGTCATCTCTGTATAAAAAGATAAAAAATATTCCCTTTATTAATTGTATCCCGAAGATCAAGGTGACAGCTGCGCCCCTTGCTGCTTTAGGCTCCTCGATTCTCGCGCCTGTCGCTTATCTTGTTGCCCCTTTATAAATAAGAGCGAGGGGTCCTTCCATTTTCTCCCCTTGCCTCTCATCTTCCTCCTCGCGACCCGAAGAGCCCAGCACCGCCGCCGCCGTCGATCTTCGAACCTGCACCGACCAGGCCGCTGCATCACCCTGTTCGTACCAGAGACCTTTGCAACACTCCTCCGCCGCTGCGTGGCCCTGGTAAGTTTTCTTGCCGTAACCCTAGATCTCCATTAGGGCTTCAAGTTCATCCACGTTCGTCGCCGTTCATCAGCACTTCTCCGCCTTTCCCTTAGCCTCTTTACTGAATCTAGATATGCCTGATAGTTTTCTTCTGCGGCTAGATCCATAGCTTTAGTTTGCCGCACCATAGTGTCTTGATGTTCCTAGACAGACTCCATCGGGACCTTCTATGTTCCACTTAGCACCATTGTAGGGATCAGAAAAAACTTATTTACTGAACCATGGTAGATCCAAAACTATACTATCATTTTGTGAAACCTGTTTCTTCAACACTTAGTAATTTTCAGCTCTGCTGCTTCCCTCATAGGCGGTTTAACTTGTAGAAAATCATAATCCGCCTCGTGGTACCATTAGCCCTCGCTTTAAACCGCCAACCTGACTTGAATAGCAATAACCGGTTTTAACATGTGCATATACCTTACTTAAATTCCCCGATTTAACACCGGTTTAGTGCACATCAACCTTAAATCTTAAACCGGCCTTCACACCTCTTTTACAGTTTGTCTTCCAAAATGACCAAACAATTCTCTGCTTGCAACTGGGTTCCTTCCCGGATCACCGAGACTCAACTCAACAGATATGTTCTGACTGGCGCTTTGGCCAAGAAAAGTGTTCTGCATTGGCGAGTCCCTGGCCCTGAATGCCCTCCTGAACCTCAAGATGGAGAAGTGATCGTGTTTATGCAACATTTAGACTGGGGTTTTAGCCCTCCCAGTTCAAAGTTTTTCCGGGATGTGCTTGCTAGTTTTCAACTCCATCCTTAGGACATCGGACCAAATTCTGTGTCCAATATATGCAACTTTCAAGTGTTCTGCAAAGTTTACCTTCAAGAAGAACCAACTGTTGAACTCTTTCGAGACTTTTTCCACTTAAACCGCCAAACCGAATTCTCTGACGCGCCCAATACTGAACTTGGCGGCGTGTCAATTTAGAAGAGAAAGGAAGTTGATTTCCCTCATGCCAAACACCATAACCATCCAAAGGACTAGAATCAAACATGGTTCTATTGTCAGAACACCGCACGTGCTGATGAAAATCCTCTGCCGGGTTACCGTGCTCACCGGCTCAGCAACGTCCATCCACTGCCTCTGTGGCTTACTGCCAGATAACGACAAGCCTATGCTCCTCAACTTGCTAAACTCCGGGCTTTCCTTGCAAACGGTTTAACCGGCATTGACCTCGTCCGCTGTTGGGTTTCTTGGGGTATCCTGCCCTTAAGCCGCCGCCTCGGTTTAATGCATGAATATACCAGTAATGTCAAGGATCCTCAACCATATCATGAAATAGAAATGACTGACGATGAAGTCACTGAATCTGTCAAGAAGATGCTGGATGAACCGATCGCCGAATGCAACAAAACTGGGCTGTGACCTTTTTACGCCTCCAACAAACTGCTAGCGGTAATTTTTTTTAACTTTATGCTTATTGATCCGCCTCCGCTTTAACAATGTTCTAATACTCCTTTGTTTAATTTCACAGGCCAATAGCTCCTTCTGGAAGAGGAAAACTCAAGATAAACCGGCAAGGGCTCCTCGTGTGAAAAGTAAGGTCACAAAGAGAGCAGCCAAGAAGAAAACCGCTGAGTCTTCTGATCCGCCGGAAGACGTTGATGAATCGGATCACAAGGTAGAACTTGACTCCCTTGGTTCCTTTTTTCATACACCTTATTGACAATGACCATTCCCAGGATGATGCGGAGGCCATCCGTGCGGACCATGTAGAGGTAATCTCTCTTTCCTCCGATTCAGATCTTGTGCCGGTTCAAAAATTTCGCCGTGCAATTTAGAAAGTAAAATACTCTCACCCTCTTGCTCATTTGGATCCACAACTTTCTTTGAAGACACCGCAAGCTGAAGGTCGTCGCACAACCTGACACAGTGGCCAGCAAGTCACCTCTTCCGGTTTACCAGATACACCAACCCGGAAGCGTCGTCCAGAGGTTTCTTGTTCTCCCGAAATTTTTTATCATTTGAAGGGTTGCTTCCGATACCCACTTAATCCGTCTGATCCGAATTACCAGGTGTCTTCCAATTCTTCATCTGGCGGTTCATCAACCACTCAAATGCCTCCCCTCAAGACCGTCCCTGGGTAAGTATACTGGTTTTAACTTTGTCTTCTTGCGCTGGTTTACCAACTGACCTTTTGTTTCAATATTGCAGCGCCAAAGCCCGTCTGAGCAAGAAAGCAAGAACCAATGTCCCTACTGAAGAGGTTGAACCGGACAGAACTTCAGAAGGTGCTAATAGAGGTGCTGACATTGCCATTGATGATCCTGCCCCACAGGGTCAAAATACTAATGTTGATCTGCCGAAGGCTAACCCGGCTAGTCCTCTTGCTGATCCTCCAAGCCCGGCCAGAAATGAAAACCTACCAAGCCCGGCTAGAGATACTATCCCTCTGTCAAGCCCAGCCAGGGATACTGGTAATCCACCAAGCCCAGCCAGGGACACTGTCAATCCACCAAATCCATCAAAAGGTGACGATGATGATGTTGTTATCACTAGTACTGGTCACACTAGTCCTGGTAACCCAGTTGTCTTGTCAAAACATACTGCCAAGGAGGAATTCACTGCTATGGGCAAGGGGAAAGCGAAGACTGATTTATCCAGCTTCGTTAATCTTAGCGCCGAAGAGCTTAATTCCAGATTTTTAAACCTCCTATACACAAGCCGTGACTTTGAGGTCGGTTTGGTGAATTTAATGAAGGAACGCTATGAGGTCATCTTCCAAAATGCTTTGAAATTTGCTTTGTTCTGTATATCTCTTCCATTGTAGCCCCCAAGGACTGGTTTATCTCTTGAAGATAAACCGGGACTTCGAGATACAACTGAGTAGCCCCCAAGGGCCGGTTTATCTCTTGAAGACAAACCGAGACTTTCTGTCCTTACTAATTGCCTTCACCTTTAACTGATCAATTGTGCATTAGCCCCCAAGTGCCAAGCTTAATACTTGGATTGAGCCTTGGTACTTTAAAATATTCGTGTTAAGAAGCAATCCACATTAGCCCCCAAGTGCCAAGTGTATAACTTGTTATGTGCTTGGGACTTTAACAGCTTCATCATCTGACTTTTGCAAACCGATATAAATATCAAAGAATCTCAAATCGCCGATCTTCAAGAAAACATCACGTCCCAGCAAGAAGAGACCTCTAAAGCCAAAGAGGAGCTAAAGGGCGCTTTAACAGCCATGGAGCAATTGAAGGATGGCTTCAAAAATGAACGTATCAACTGGGAAACTGAGAAGGCTGCTTTATTGAAGCGGGCTGAAGACGAGAAAGCATCTCTTAAACCGGTGGCGGAAGAGCTGACAGGGCTGAAACATCAAGTGGATGCCATGACTTCTGCAATTTTTGGTAAGTACTTTGTTATAGCCTGTTCGGAAATATCTTGAACTCTGCCGGTTTAAGATTAAATTCTTGAACCGTTGCAGGTAATCACATTGCTCATCTGGGCGCAGATATGCGGATGAAGTTGAAAGCAGCGTACACATTGATTGAGCAACTGTATACCGGTGCACAACGAGTCATCTGCGCAGCGTCGTACAACAAATCGGCACCAACTTTGATCAAGGATACTTTGGCCAAGCTATCAATGACTCCGGCTCAGATAGAGGAGTTGAAGTGGTCTGCTGCCAGGGCTGGCGCTTTGTTAGCACTAACTCGTGCCAAATCATGGATAGATGACCTGGATCTAGTTGATATTGCCAAGGGCTATCCGGATGAATAGGAAAAATGGATCAGCATTTGATAATGAAGCCCTCAAAGCCCTGACCAAGGAGTTGCGTCCTGTAGCAAGTCAATTGGCTGAAGAGGTGAACTTGACTTCTCATCGGTCCTTCTATGATGCCAACAACCATCAAGTTGACACTACTGTGACAGAAGTGCAGAATCTTACTCCGCCCATTCATAAGCACACTTACGCCCCTGACGTTGAACCGTCGAATCTTATAAGCAAAGAGGCCGTCTTTCAAGCTCTAACCCAGATTGACTGGACCACCGTTGACTTCCAGCCACTGGGTGGGGAGGAGGAGGTTGAACCGACGCCTGAGGATCCATCAACTTCATGTCGACCTAGCAATGAGTCTTAATCCGGCGAGCGTGTTATTTTCACAGACTGTGTTCTGTGTAAGAACAATCATTACTTGGGCCTCAAAGCGCCTTGTAATAGGCTAGTTTAAAATACTTTGATCTGTGGCACTGATACATGACTTTGTTTGATCCGCCATGATATTTGCTGTGCTTGATTATATACTTTGATAATTTCATGCGATCCTGATGTTTGCATAAAAAGAATTGTCCGAGCGGTTTACCGCCGGACGGGTCACAATGCCCAATACAAAGCCTGGTTAATTACCAAAGCTGAATCAAAATATGAAATAAATCATACCTATGATACTAAATCACTTAGTTGGTTTATCAACTTGGATTTGTAGTAAGGGTGAAAACCCAAATCTAAAGTATTGATAACTCCCACCATGCAGTGTTGGTGTATATGTTAAACCATACCGGGTTGTGATAAACGCCATATGATCATGCTGGCAATATCTAATCAAATCCATTCCGGGTTATGAAACACCGGTTTGATAATAAATATGGTCTGACAACTTATAGTTGAAAGCCAGGCCGGTGTTAACGAACACCGGGTTATGATGATGACTGAAAAGCCACACCGGGTCAATGGACACCGGTTCAAGATAAATTTATCAAAGGGTGAAAACTTGGCAAAAAAGCAAACAAACACCGTGTAGTCGAGGCTTTTCAAGGGCTGCCAGGCCCAAATTCGAGGCTTTTCATGGGCTGCCAGGCCGCTGAGTTAAACCATTTTGCAAAGCCTTTTAAGATGGACCTCCAACTAACCAATCGTCATTTTAACTTTGACAAGTTCAGGGTCTGTATAAGATTGACTTGTCAAACATTCGGCGGGTCGTGCCAGGATTACCTGGATAGGAGTGGCTTACTTGATGAAGGCAAGTTAACCCGGGGTTTTAGGTGAATTCACCAAGCTTCCAAGCCGTGCTTGATAGCATATTACAAGGGTCGTTTCAAACTCTTTGTTGCAGTGCACAAAGAGCCCCCAAGTAACTTTGTGAGCTGTGCTCGATGGGTGCCTATGTTTGAGTTGTGCATAGCATCTAGACTCTCTTTGGCCCCTTGGGTGTGAAGCTCCCAAGCTGTATTGTGGCATGATAGCCGGTTTAACAGGTAGTACTCCGCTTTGTCAGCTGAAGCCCCCATGTAAACAAAGAGATATTTGAAGAAAATGGCAGAGACCCTCCTTATAGCAAGGATGCTGGTTTATTATATTGATCATAATATATACATTGTCAAAATATGTACATAAGAAAAGCCTATGGCTCAAGTGTAGTAAGGTCGAAGGAGAGCTATGTTCCACGGCTGCCGGGTCTCCTCCTCAGAACTGTGTGAGTTGTCTCGAACATCAATGAGGTAGTATGATCCGTTGTGCAGATTCTTGCTGACCACAAAGGGCCATTCCCAAGGTGGGGATAACTTGTGCATATCGGTCTGATCTTGGATGAGCCGGAGCACTAAGTCGCCTTCTTGAAAGGTTCTTGTTTTAACCCGACGGCTGTGATAACACCGCAGGTCTTGCTGATAAACCGCCGAACAAGCTAAAGCCATGTCCTGCTTCTCATCTAACAGGTCCTGCGCCTCCTGGCGTGCTTGCTCATTGTCCGCTTCAACATAATTGGCAACCCGGGGTGAGTCATGACGAATATCACTTGGGAGGACGGCCTCTGCCCCGTAAACCATGAAGAAAGGTGTATAACCCATAGATCGGTTTGGGGTGGTGTTTATACTCCATAACACAGATGGTAACTCTTCCACCCAACAACCCGGCGTCCGCTTCAAAGGAACCATAAGCCGGGGCTTGATACCCTTCAAGATTTCTTGATTAGCTCGCTCTGCTTGACCATTAGACTGGGGGTGAGCCACGGATGCTACGTCAAGCCTGATGTGTTCTCGTTGACAAAATTCCTCCATCTCACCTTTAGAAAGGTTCGTGCCATTATCTGTGATGATGCTGTGTGGAAACCCAAAAAGGAAGATGATCTTTTTGAGAAATTGAACCGCCGTAGCTGTGTCACACTTGCTTACGGGCTCCGCTTCAACCCATTTAGTGAACTTGTCAACCGCCACCAACAGATGGGTCTTCTTATCCTTGGAGCGCTTAAAAGGTCCCACCATATCAAGCCCCCAAATAGAAAACGACCAAGTGATGGGAATCATCCGTAGCTCTTGAGCCGGAAGATGAGCTCGGCGTGAAAACTTCTGACAAGCATCACACCGCTTTACCAGATCCTCCGCATCAATATGAGCTGTCAACCAATAAAACCCATGACGAAAAGCTTTAGCCACCAGGGATTTTGAACCGGCATGGTGACCACAATCCCCTTCATGGATTTAACGTAGAATCTCTTGTCCTTCTTCAGGAGAAACACAATGTTGGAATACGCCTGAAACACTGCAATGGTGTAACTCGCCCTTGTGAATAACCATGGACTTGGATCGCCGGATGATCTGTCTAGCTAGAACCTCATCATCTGGTAGCTCGCCCCGGTTCATATACGCCAAATATGGAACCGTCCAATCCGGAATTACATGTAAAGCGGCTACCAATTGGGCCTCCGGATCAGGAACAGCTAAATCCTCCTCTGTAGGCAACTTAACAGACGGGTTATGCATGATATCTAAAAAGGTATTAGGTGGTACCGGTTTACACTGAGATCCCAGCCGGCTTAAAGCATCTGCTGCTTCGTTTTTGTGCCGGTCAATGTGCTCAACCTGATAACCTTTAAAGTGACCTGCCACAATATCCACCTCGCGTTTGTAAGCCGCCATGAGTGGATCCTTAGAATCCCAAGTACCAGAAACTTGCTGGGCTACTAGATCAGAATCTCCAAAACAGCGAACCCAGCTTAAGTTCATTTCCTTGGCCACGCGGAGACCATGGAGTAAGGCCTCGTACTCAGCTGCATTGTTAGTACAAGGAAACATTAAGCAGAGAACATAACAAATTTTATCACCTCGAGGGGAAGTAAGGACAACTCCAGCCCCCAAGCCTTCCAATTGCCTGGATCCATCAAAGTGAATAGTCCAGTATGTATTATTCGGTTTGTCCTCTGGTGCCTGTAACTCGGTCCAATCATTGATGAAGTCAACAATCGCCTGAGATTTGATGGCCGTTCGAGGCATATACTTCAACCCATGTGGACAAAACTCAATTGCTCACTTTGCAACCCGGCCAGTTGCTTCCCTGTTCTAAATTATATCGCCCAAAGGAGCAGAACGAACCACTGTGATGGGATGGCCTAGAAAGTATTGCTTGAGCTTCCAACTTGCCATAAAAAACACCATATACCAGCTTCTGCCAGTGCGGATGTCATTGTTTTGACTCGATCATCACTTTGCTGATATAGTAAACCGGCCGTTGAACCGGATATTCCTTCCCAGCCTCCTTGCGCTCAACCACAATTGCCACACTGACCGCACGGGCATTAGCAGCTACGTACAATAACAAGGGCTCCTTATCAACCGGACCAGCAAAGACCGGCGGTTCAGCCAACTGCCGCTTCAAGTCCTCAAATGCCGTATTAGCTGCATGACTCCAGACGAAATCGTCTGTCTTCTTCAACATCTGATACAAAGGAATCGCCTTCTCTCCCAATCGGCTAATAAACCGGCTAAGGGTTGCAATTCGACCTGCCAGTCGCTGAACATCATTGATACACTTTGGTTTAGCCAAGGACGTAATCACTTTGATCTTTTCCGGATTAGCCTCAATACCTTTGTTAGACACTAGAAAGCCTAAGAGCTTGCCTGCCGGAACACCAAAAACGCACCTGTCCGGATTAAGCATCATTTTATAAACCTGAAGTTGTCAAAGGTCTCCTTGAGATCATCTATCAATGTCTCCTTCTTCCTGGATTTTACTACAATGTCATCCACATAGGCATGAACATTGCGCCCAATCTGAGTGTGAAGACAATTTTGCACACAGTGCTGTTAAGTTGCCTGGGCACTCTTGAGCCCAAAGGGCATAGAAACATATCAGAAGGCTCCAAAGGGAGTGATGAAGGATGTCTTCTCCTGGTTTGTAACTGCCATTTTGATCTGATGATAACCTGAATAAGCATCCAAGAAACTGAGAAGCTCACAACCCGCCGTCGCATCAATGGTCTGATCAATACGCGGTAGAGCAAAAGGATCTGCCGGACAAGCCTTGTTCAAATCTGTGTAGTCCACACACATGCGCCAAGTGCCATTTCTCTTAAGAACGAGCACCGGATTAGCCAACCACTCAGGGTGAAATACTTCGACGATAAACCCAGCAGCCAACAGCCGGGCTACCTCCTCACCAATGGCCTTGCGTCTTTCCTCGTTAAAGCGATGGAGAAACTGCTTGACCGGTTTAAACTTGGGATCAATATTGAGAGTGTGCTCAGCGAGTTCCCTCGGTACACCTGGCATGTTAGAAGGCTTCCATGCAAAAATGTCCCGGTTCTCACGGATGAACTCGATGAGCGCGCTTTCCTATTTTGGATCCAGATTGGTGCTGATGCTAAACTATTTTGACGAATCGCCAGGAACAAAATCAACAAGTTTAGTCTCATCAGCCGGCTTGAACTTCAGGGTCGGGTCATGTTCAGTGGTGGGCTTCTTCAGAGGGGTCATGTCTGCCAGATCAACATTGTCTTTATAGAACTTCAGCTCCTCTGTAGCACAAACCGACTCAGCATAGGCCGCATCACCTTCCTCGCAATCCAAAGCGATCTTTCGACTTCCGTGTACTGTGATGGTCCCCTTATGACCCGGCATTTTGAGCTGTAAATAAATATAGCAGGGCCTCGCCATGAATTTTGCGTAAGCTGGCCGTCCAAACAGTGGGTGATATGGGCTTTAGATTTTCACCACTTCAAAGGTCAATGTTTCAGACCTAGAATCATGCTCATCTCCAAACACAACCTCCAAAGCGATCTTGCCAACAGGATATGCCGATTTACCTGGTACTACACCATGAAAAACAGTGTTCGACGGTTTAACACTCTTGTCTGTCAACCCCATGCGACGGAAGGTCTCATAACACAGGATGTTGATACTCCTCCCTCCATCCATCAGAACTTTGGTAGATTTATAACCTCCCACCTGAGGTGCCACCACTAAAGCTAGATGACCCAGATTATCAACCCGGGGCGGATGATCCTCTCTGCTCCACACAATGGGCTGCTCGGACCACCGCAAATAACGTGGCACTGCCGGTTCAACAGCATTAACTGCCCTCTTGTGAAGCTTCTGATCGCGCTTGCATAGACTAGTAGTGAACACATGATACTGCCCACCATTCAACTATTTTGGGTGACTTTGATAACCTGACTGCTGCTGATTCCCTTGATTATTTTGTTGGTTATTACCACCTTGGTTGTTCTGGTTGCCCTGATTATTCTGAAATCCAGAGTTTGAACGGCCGCCACCATGAAAACCTGGACCTGAACCGCCTGACGGACCCTGATCATACCGGAAGAGATCAGAGTTTTTGAACTCCTTCATAATGTAACAATTTTTCCGAAGATGTGTGGCAGGAGCCTCCTTAGTCCCGTGCTTTGGGTAGGGCTGGTTTAACAGACGCTCCAGATTCATACCTCCATTGCACTGGGGCGGTTTACCTTTACGACGCTGCATATTTGTGTTAGCCACAAAATCTGAATTATCTGCTTTGCGCTTACCATTATTCCCATGGCTTCCTTAGTTTAGGTGCTGTCCCTTTGCACCGTCATTCTTCTTTCCCTTCTCTGGTTTCTCTTCATCAGAATCGGGATCCTTGGTATTATCAGAATCGACATATTTAACCAAGGCTGCCATAAGTGTTCCCATGTTATTGTAGTGGCGCTTGAGCCGTCCCAACTTCATCTTCAGTGACTTAAACCGACAATTATGCTCCAATGTTATGATTGCTTGGCCAGCATTAATCCGGTCTGACGAATGCAAAACTTCTGAAACCCGGCGCACCCAATGAGTTGTTGACTCGTTCTCCCCTTGAACACAGGCATCCAGATCCACAATGGACATAGGTTGTTTGCATGTATCTTTGAAATTGGCTATAAACCGGGCCTTCAACTGGTCCCATGACTCGACGGAGTTGGCTCGCAGGTTCTTCAACCAAGTACGGGCTGTCCCTTCCAACATCATCGTGAAGTATTTTGCACAGGCCGCTTCATCCACATCCAGCATCTCCATTGCCATCTCATAACTTTCAACCCACGCCTTGATGTCTACTATACAACCTTGTTCTTGTAGACGTTGTTGGGCTTGCAAGTGCACAGGTTTGTAGGACAGTAGCAAATTTCCCTCAAGTGGATGACCTAAGGTTTATCAATCCATAGGAGGCGTAGGATGAAGATGGTCTCTCTCAAGCAACCCTGCAACCAAATAACAAAGAGTCTCTTGTGTCCCCAACACACCCAATACAATGGTAAATTGTGTAGGTGCACTAGTCCGGCGAAGAGATGAAGATACAAGTGCAAAATAGATAGTAGATATAGGTTTTTGTAATATGAAATAATAAAAACAGCAAGGTAACAAGCGATAAAAGTGAGCGTAAACGGTATTGCAATGGTAGGAAACAAGGCGTAGGGTTCATACTTTCACTAGTGCAAGTTCTCTCAACAATAATAACATAGATAGATCATATAACAAGCCATCAACATGCAACAAAGAGTCACTCCAAAGCCACTAATAGCGGAGAGCAAATGTAGAGATTATCTAGGGTACGAAACCACCTCAAATTTATTCGTTCGGATCGATCTATAAAAGAGTTCGTACTAGAATAACACCTTAAGATACAAATCAACCAAAACCCTAATGTCACCTAGATACTCCATTGTCACCTCAAGTATCCATGTGTATGATTATACGATATTGAAAGCACAAGTGCTCCCTAGGTGGTTTTGGTAATTAATGACAACATATCTCTTGTTGGACGAACACTTTTATCTAGTATATTTTAGATAAGTTCAACAATGGAGTGGCATGGACTAAAGGATGTAGGAACTCCTCCAAGATGCTAATGACAAAGGATTGGCTAAAGCTTCAAGCTCAAGGTTCTTAATTTTACATTTTAAGTGATCCAAGATCACATTGAGTCTATAGGAAAAGCCAATACTATCAAGGAGGGATGAGGTGTTGCTTAATGAGCCTCTTGCTTCAAGTGCTTAGTGATATGCTCCAAAACCCTCAACTACTTTCCCACTTCCACACATATGACCTAAACCTAAAGCCAAAATCGGTCACACTGATTCTTTCTATCCGGCGCCACCGAGTTCAAATGTCATAGCCACTGCCACAAACCCTAGGCAAATCGGTCTCACCGATAGGAATCTCGGTCTCACCGAGATGGGATTGTAATGTCTCTGTGTATGTCCATTATCAAAATCGGTCTTACCGAGTTTGTTTAATCGGTACTACCGAGATTACAATGCAAACTCTCTGGTTAACTTATTACCAAGATCGGTCTCACCGAGTTTGAGTAATTGGTCCCACCGAGTTTGCCTGACCAACTCTCTGGTTAGCTAATTACCAAAATCGGTCTCACCGAGTTTGTGTAATCGGTCTCACCGAGATTACGTTATGCCCTAACCCTAACCATATCGGTCCTACCGAGTTGCATTTCAGTCCCACCAAAAATCCTAACGGTCACTAGGTTTACTAAATCGGTCTGACCGAGTTTGTTGATTCGGTCCCACCGAGATTGGTAAATTGTGTGTAACGGTTAGATTTTGTGTGGAGGCTATATATACCCCTCCACCTCCTCTTCATTCGTGGAGAGAGCCATCAGAACAAACCTACACTTCCAACTTACCAGTTCTGAGAGAGAACCACCTACTCATGTGTTGAGGCCAAGATATTCCATTCCTACCATATGAATCTTGATCTCTAGCCTTCCCCAAGTTGCTTTCCACTCAAATCTTCTTTCCACCAGATCCAAATCCTATGAGAGAGAGTTGAGTGTTGGGGAGACTATCATTTGAAGCACAAGAGCAAGGAGTTCATCATCAACGCACCATTTGTTACTTCTTGGAGAGTGGTGTCTCCTAGATTGGCTAGGTGTCACTTGGGAGCCTCCGACAAGATTGTGGAGTTGAACCAAGGAGTTTGTAAGGGCAAGGAGATCGCCTACTTCATGAAGATCTACCGCTAGTGAGGCAAGTCCTTCGTGGGCAACGGCCATGGTGGGATCGACAAGGTTGCTTCTTCATGGACCCTTCTTGGGTGGAGCCCTCTGTGGACTCGTGCAACCGTTACCCTTCGTGGGTTGAAGCCTCCATCAACGTGGATGTACGATAGCACCACCTATCGGAACCACGCCAAAAACACCCGTGTCTCCAATTGCATTTGAATCCTCCAAAACCCTTCCCTTTACATTCTTGCAAGTTGCATGCTTTACTTTCCGCTGCTCATATACTCTTTGCGTGCTTGCTTGCTATATGTTGTGAATGTTAAATTTGTGCCTAAACTCCACTTAAACTTAAAGAAGTTAAAAACTGCAACTTTGGTACTTAGTGTCTAATCACCCCCCTCTAGACACCTCTTCTCAAGGTCCTACAAGTGGTATCAGAGCATTGGTCCTCATTGCCTTGGTTTAATCACCATTGGAGGAAAATGGATGAGTCTACTTTGGGGAGTCTTAGACATAGAGTGCCTATTCTTGATTGAGAGTACTTTCATGAGTGGAAAAATGAGATGCTTGTAATTTTCAATCAATATAATTTGAACAAGTACATTGCTAGTCCTTGTGCACCTTATGTTGATCCTATGCATCCTACCCTTGATGAGTCTATTGACATGATTAGGAATGTTAGAACTGTTAATCTTATCACTAGAGGCTTGCCTAGAAACTTGGTTGGAAAACTGCCTACTTTTGAATGTGCCTACACTATATGGAAATTTCTTGAGGAACGATTTCCTGATTATTCTTTGAAAAATCTTGATGAAATTCTTCATGAGTCCATTGCTTTGAGTAAGATGAATACTAGTGATCCTCTCTTTGGTGATCGTCTATTTGAACTTACAAATCTTATGAGTGCCAAAGGAAATGTAGGAATTATTAGCGATATCATTTCCGAAGCTACTAGAATTCATAGAGGAGATTATTGTCAAACTCATACTAATGAATCACTCTCACTAGGAATTGATCCACCACATGACGATGTTGAACATGCATACTATGATGAGGATGATGATGATGACTTTGATCTTGATGATGCAATGAGACATTTTGGTCTTATGGCAAATCTTCAGGGATATATGGCAGGAGGAAAGGAATGGGTTCTTGATAGTGGATGTACCGATCACATGACCGAAGATAAAGACATGTTTCGCAAGCTTGCTGAAAATGATAGTCCTCGAAAGTATGTCACTTTCGGTGACAACTCAAAGGGTAAGGTGGTTGGCCTCGGTAAGGTGGCCATCTGACATGATAGCTCCATTCAGAATGTTATGCTCGTTGAATCTCTTGGCTACAACTTACTTTCAGTATCTAGACTTACTGATTTCGGTTTCAATGTTCTATTTACTGAAGTAGATTGCCAAGTGTTTCATTGAGACAATCATAAAATGGTATTTACCGGTATACGTAGAGGTGATCTATACATTGTTGATTTCACTAAAAAGGCTCAACCTAAAACTTGCTTCATTGCTAAATCCTCAAAAGGTTGGTTATGGCATAGACGACTAGGTCACGTTGGCATGAGAAACCTTGACAAGCTTATTAAAGGAAATCATATCCTTGGTGTTAACGATGTCATATTTGATAAGGATAGACTCTGCAGTGCTTGTCAAGCAGGTAAACAGGTTGGAGGAAGGCATCCCGTGAAGAACATCATGACCACAAGGAGGCCACTCGAGCTACTTCACATGGATCTTTTAGGTCCCAACTCTTACAAGAGTCTCGGTGGAAATTCTTTTGGTCTAGTTATAGTTGATGATTTTTCAAGATTTACGTGGGTGTTCTTTCTCGATGATAAATCCCAGGTCCAAAAGATCTTCAAAAACTTCGCTAGGAAGGCCCAAAATCAATTTGAAGTGAAGATCAAGAAGGTTCGCAGCGACAACGGAACGAAGTTCAAGAACGCAAATGTGGACACCTTTCTTGATGAAGAAGGGATTTCACACGAGTTCTCGGCTACGTACACACCTCAACAAAATGGAGTTGTTGAGAGGAAGAACCGGACGCGCATCGAAATGGCGAGAACGATGCTTGATGAGTACAAGACACCGAAGCACTTTTGGGCAGAAGTGGTTGAGATAGCTTGTCATGCAACAAATCGCTTGTATCTTCACAAGCTACTCGGCAAGACGGCATACGAGCTCCTCACCGGTAACAAACCCCAAGTTGGATACTTTCGAGTATTCGGCTCAAAGTGCTACATTCTTGATAAGCATCGTCGTTCTAAATTTGCTCCTAAGTCTCATGAAGGTATCCTACTAGGTTATGGCTCAAACTCTCATACTTATCGTATCTACAACAATTTCACTCGAAAGGTTGAAGAGACGGTAGATGTGAAGTTTGATGAATCTAACGGCTCGCAAGTAGAGCAATTGCCAATTGATGTAGGAGACAAAGATCCTTCGCAAGCAATCCAAGACTTAACTATTGGCAAGGTCCGTCCAACGGAGGTGAAGGAGCGTACATCATCCGTTCAAGTGGAAGCTTCTACATCACGACAAGGTGAACCAAGAATTGATACGGAAGCATCCACAAGTGGGACACACCAAGATGAAGAAAACGAGGAAGTGCATCAAGATGAACATCAACAACCTCCTTCTACATCACGACAAGAGTACGACAACGCCAACAATGAAGAAGGCCAAGAAGAAGAGCAAGATGAAAAAAAGTTCAACCAAGATCCAAGCAAAAGCTTTCACGAGTTCGAGCAAGAATTGCTAAAGACCATCCCGTCGAGCAAATCTACAATGATATTCAAACCGGGAGAATCACTCGCTCTAAAACTCGTTTAGCTAACTTTTGTGAAAACTATTCTTTCATCTCTAGCATTGAACCTATGAAGGTCGAAGAAGCATTGGAAGATCCAGATTGGATAAATGCTATGCATGAAGAGCTACACAACTTTGAGAGGAACCAAGTTTGGACATTGGTTGAGAAGCCTGACAACAACCACAACATCATCGGTACTAAATGGGTGTTTCGTAACAAGCAAGATGAAGATGGAAAAGTAGTTCACAACAAAGCACGTCTCATCACCCAAGGCTACACACAAGTCGAAGGTATGGACTGTGGTGAGACTTATGCTCCCGTTGCTAGACTTGAGTCCATTCGCATCTTACTTGCCTATGCTAATCACCATGATATCACCTTGTACCAAATGGACATTAAAAGTGCTTTTCTAAATGGTGAAATAGAGGAGGAAGTTTATGTTAAACAACCTCCCGGCTTTATCAATCCTAAGAAACCAAATCATGTTTACAAACTTCACAAAGGCCTTTATGGTCTTAAACAAGCTCCTAGAGCATGGTATAAATGCTTGACCAAGTTCCTTATAGAAAAAGGCTTTGAAATTGGGAAGATTGATTCTACTCTTTTTACTAAAAGGGTTAATGGAGAACTCTTTGTATGCCAAATTTATGTTGATGATATTATATTTGGTTCAACTAACCCTCAGTTTAGTGAAAAGTTTGGGAAGCTTATGTCGGAGAAGTTTGAGATGTCTATGATGAGTGACCTCAAATTCTTTCTTGGGTTGCAAATCAAGCAAACTAAGGAAGGTACTTTTGTCTCTCAAACAAAGTACACTAAGGATTTGTTCAAGAAATTCAATATGCAAGAATGCAAAGGTATGCCTACACCCATGCCTACTAGTGGACATCTTGACTTGACCAAAGATGATGAACCGGTTGATCAAAAGGTTTATCGCTCTATGATTGGATCATTGTTATATCTATGTGCTTCACGTCCTGATATTATGCTAAGTGTGTCCATGTGTGCACGATATCAAGCTGCTCCTAAAGAATGTCATCTTAAGGCCGTGAAAAGGATAGTGAGATACTTAATCCATACACCAAATTTTGGCATTTGGTATCCCAAGAGGGCCTCTTTCGATCTGGTTGGCTACTCCGATTCGGACTATGCCGGAGACAAGGTTGATAGAAAGTCCACTTCAGGTACTTGTCAATTTCTTGGTAGATCTCTTGGGTTCTTGGTCCTCCAAGAAACAAAACTCGGTATCCTTATCCACAGCCGAAGCGGAATACATTGCCGCTGGTTCATGTTGTGCTCAATTACTTTGGATGACCCAAACTCTTAAAGATTATGGGATATATGAGAAACATGTTCCATTGCTTTGTGATAATGAAAGTGCTATCAAAATTGGTCATAATCCCGTGCAACATTCTCGAACTAAGCATATTGAAGTTCGTCATCATTTCATTCGAGATCATGTTGCTAAGGGTGACATTGATCTTAAGCATGTTCGCACCGAAAAGCAATTAGCGGATATATTCACTAAACCTCTTGATGAGAAAGTGTTTTGCAGGTTGAGAGGAGAATTGAACATCATTGATGCTTCAAAACTTGAAGTAGAAACTCCATTGGATACATGCAAGACATGAGCTTATGACTAATCCTTGATATTTCTCTTATGATGAACATCTTATATCTTGGACATATTTGCATCTTGCATGTTATCTAACCCATGTAGATACTTGGTTGGATCAAATTCAATGAGATTGTAACCTACTCACATCTTGAGCAGTCTCTACATCACCAAGTCTCTATACAAAGGTGGTTGAAGACAAGGAAGCACGAAACCATTCAAACACATCCTTTGACAAATTCCATGTTGAGATTCATGATTGTCATTTTTGGATACACAAGTGCTCTTCCTTGCAAGAACTAACCCATGTAGGTAGATGGACTCAAATTTCAAGTGGTGCTCCCAACTCTTGGCTACATCAACCTAGAGCAACCCACACAAGTTCAACTACATGATCAACACCACCAACCAAGGTATGTTATTCCATCTTAGAGAAGCTTTACTCCGAGTCATGAGCTAAAGCAACTCGACAAGATGTGAATACATCAAGATTCTTAAACGAAAAATGGTAATCCCATTTTGAGCTTAAACGATGAGTATGACCTATGAACAAGTGATCTCACTTGACTCCTAAGTCAATATACTCTAACATAGGTGACTTTGTTGCCGACCATCTCTAGATGAAGTTCTCTTGTGATATTTTCTGTGTTTTTGCATCTGCCTCATGCATATTTGTTTCCCTTGTTAAAACAAACTTCATCTAGATTTCTTTCTTTTCTGTTTGTTCAGCATTTTCTGCATCCAATTCATTGCATATCATTTAGTAAATTCCTTGCAAATCTTTGTGAGATCCTACTAGTCTAGTGAGTTGAGGTGACAAGTGTTTTCTCTACGATGAACTCGGTTCCACCAATTAGTTATTTTCGGTCCAACCGAATTCTTTCGGTACAACCGAAGCATACCACTCGGTGCCACCGATTTCCCCACAGAAAAAATAGTTTGCCACTAATTCTGTGTTTCTTATGATCCAGCTCCACTCAATGAATCTTGTCCTCTACAAGCATCACAATTTTATCTAGTGCTTTGTGTTGTGACTCTAGGACCGAACCCATTCACAACAAATTCCAGAAAACCCTTCTTGGAAATTGATGTCAAAGTGGGAGAGAGAGACCACATCAAAGCTTATCACTTAGAGAGATCACATCCAAGCTCTTCTCTTCCAAAGGGAGAGAGAATATCACTTCCACAGGGGGAGAGAAAGAGATCTCCAGGGGAGAGAATACTCAAGCAGAAAGTATTTCTCAAGGATCCTAGATGCTCGGTGTTCAAGAGGAGAGATTTCACATGTCTTATTGAGGGGAAAAGACATGTTCATATATGCTTATTTACATTAGCTTGCATTAGCTCTGTTCATTTATATCTTTCAGCTCTGTTTTTTTTGTTCCCTATCTTCTCCCAGTATCCCATGCTAGATTCAGGGGGAACAAGACATCTAAGGGAAAGAAATCATTTAAATTCATTGCATATCTTTACTCTTGGGGATATGTCTAATCCAATGTGGTACTTAGTACTCACTCTCTACATGTCATCCCAGTCTTGGTATTCTTGTGGTTTCTTCTGTTTACTCTGGCTAGTAGATGTACCTGTGTTATCTAACCTTGTTTACGCAGGTTCATTCCATCCTAAGCCAACTCAAGACTACAAGGTAAGTATATGCATCACAATCATGTGTATGAGGAATTCTTGCTGATGTACATACTGTTTGCAAGAAGGACTCATGATCATGAAGATATTTTCTTTAATATTCTTTGCTCTGGTGCATATGGCCAAGATACATGTAACTCATTGCCTACTCTATCATGGTTATGATCTCACATGCTTCTATATTCCATATTCACATGTTTGCATACATGTAGGGGGAGCATATGCTTGTTACATGTCTTTCCAAAGCTTTACTTGCTATTCTTTATATCCTTATCTAAAGCTTTGATGTATGTTGTCATCAATTACCAAAAAGGGGGAGATTGAAAGCACAAGTGCTCCCTAGGTGGTTTTGGTAATTAATGACAACATATCTCTTATTGGACTAACACTTTTATCTAGTATGTTTCAGATAAGTTCAACAATGGAGTGGCATGGACTAAAGGATGTGGGAACTCCTTCAAGATGCTAAGGACAAAGGATTGGCTAAAGCTTCAAGCTCAAGACTCTTCATTTTACATTTTAAGTGATCCAAGATCACATTGAGTCTATAGGAAAAGCCAATACTATCAAGGAGGGATGAGGTGTTGCTTAATGAGCCTCTTGCTTCAAGTGCTTAGTGATATGCTCCAAAACCCTCAACTACTTTCCCACTTCTGCACATATGACCTAAACCTAAAGCCAAAATCGGTCACACCGATTCTTTCTATCTGGCGCCACCGAGTTCAAATGTCATAGCCACTGCCACAAACCCTAGGCAAATCGGTCTCACCGATAGGGATCTCGGTCTCACCAAGATGGGATTGTAATCTCTCTGTGTATGTCCATTATCAAAATCGGTCTTACCGAGTTTGTTTAATCGGTACTACCGAGATTACAATGCAAACTCTCTGGTTAACTTATTACCAAGACCGGTCTCACCGAGTTTGAGTAATCGGTCCCACTGAGTTTGCCTGACCAACTCTCTGGTCAGCTAATTACCAAAATCGGTCTCACCGAGTTTGTGTAATCGGTCTCACCGAGATTACGTTATGCCCTAACCCTAACCATATCGGTCCTATTGAGTTGCATTTCGGTCCCACCGAAAATCCTAACAGTCACTAGGTTTACTAAATCGGTCTGACTGAGTTTGTTGATTCGGTCCCATCGAGATTGGTAAGTTGTGTGTAACGGTTAGATTTTGTGTGGAGGCTATATATACCCCTCCACCTCCTCTTCATTCGTGGAGAGAGCCATCAGAACAAACCTACACTTCCAACTTACCAGTTCTGAGAGAGAACCACCTACTCATGTGTTGAGGCCAAGATATTCCATTCCTACCATATGAATCTTGATCTCTAGCCTTCCCCAAGTTGCTTTCCACTCAAATCTTCTTTCAACCAGATCCAAATCCTATGAGAAAGAGAGTTGAGTGTTGGGGAGACTATCATTTGAAGCACAAGAGCAAGGAGTTCATCATCAACGCACCATTTGTTACTTCTTGGAGAGTGGTGTCTCCTAGATTGGCTAGGTGTCCCTTGGGAGCCTCTGACAAGATTGTGGAGTTGAACCAAGGAGTTTGTAAGGGCAAGGAGATCGCCTACTTCGTGAAGATCTACCGCTAGTGAGGCAAGTCCTTCGTGGGCGACAGCCATGGTGGGATAGACAAGGTTGCTTGTTCGTGGACCCTTCTTGGGTGGAGCCCTCCTTGGACTCGCGCAACCGTTACCCTTCGTGGGTTGAAGTCTCCATCAACGTGGATGTACGATAGCACCACCTATCGGAACCACGCCAAAAACATCCATGTCTCCAATTGCGTTTGAATCCTCCAAAACCCTTCCCTTTACATTCTTGCAAGTTGCATGCTTTACTTTCCGCTGCTCATATACTCTTTGCATGCTTTCTTGCTATATGTTGTGAATGTTAAATTTGTGCCTAAACTCCACTTAAACTTAAAGAAGTTAAAAACTGCAACTTTGGTACTGAGTGTCTAATCACCCCCCTCTAGACACCTCTTCTCAAGGTCCTACAGATATGCATCACACAATCTCAGATTCATCCAACCAACATAAAAGTACTTCAAAGAGTGCCCCAAAGTTACTACCAGAGAGTCAAGAACGTGTGCCAACCCCTATGCATAGGTTCATGGGCGGAACCCGCAAGTTGGTCACCAAAACATACATCAAGTGGCACATGATATCCCATTGTCACCACAGATAATCACGGCAAGACATACATCAAGTGTTCTCATAAAGACTCAATCCGATAAAATAACTTCAAAGGGGAAACTCAATTCATCACAAGAGAGTAGAGGGGGAGAAACATCATAAGATCCAACTACAATAGCAAAGCTCGGGATACATCAAGATCGTGCCATAGAGGGAACACGAGAGAGAACACGAGAGAGAGATCAAACACATAGCTACCGGTACATACCCTCAGCCCCGAGGGTGAACTACTCCCTCCTCATCATGGATAGCGCCGGGGTGATGAAGATGGCCTCCGGTGATGGGATCCCCCTCCGGCAGGGTGCCGGAACAGGGTCCCGATTTGTTGAGCCCATGGATTCAACGTTAGACCATTCTCTGAATTTTCTAGGGAATTTTTGCAACAGCGGTAAACTTTCTGTTTTCAAACAGCAACATGCATACTAGCAAAATAAGCATGGAAAAGGCTATCCTTGACTTTTTTTATTGAACTAAAGAGGCAAAACACCATTCTAACTAACAGCAAGCAAAAACTAACAAAAGAAATTGACGCTCCAAGCAAAACACATATCATGTGGTGAATAAAAATATAGCTCCAAGTAAAGTTACCGATGAACGAAGACGAAAGAGGGGATGCCTTCCAGGGCATCCCCAAGCTTAGTTGCTTGGTTTTACTTGAATATTACCTTGGGGTGCCTTGGGCATCCCCAAGCTTAGGCTCTTTCCACTCCTTATTCCATAGTCCATCGAATCTTTAACCAAAACTTGAAAACTTCAACCACACAAAACTCAAAACAAAACTCGTAAGCTCTGTTAGTATAGAAAATAAAACCACCACTTAGGTACTGTAATTAACTCATTCTAAATTCATATTGGTGTAATATCTACTGTATTCTAACTTCTCTATGGTTCATACCCTCCGATACTACTCATAGATTCATCAAAATAAGCAAACAACACATAGAAAACAGAATCTGTCAAAAACAGAACAGTATGTATTAATCTGTATAAAACGTATACTTCTGGAAACCCAAAAATTATGAAATAAATTGCTGGACCTGAGTAATTTGTCTATTAATCATCTGCAAAAATAATCAACCTAAAAGCACTCTCCAGTAAAAAATGGCAGCTAAACTCGTGAGCGCTAAAGTTTCTGTTTTTCACAGCAAGATCATATAAACTTCACCCAAGTCTTCCCAAAGGTTCTACTTGGCACTTTATTGAAACAAAAGATATAAAACATGATTAATACAGTAGCATAATCATGTGTACACACAAAAACAGTAAGGATAAATATTGGGTTGTCTCCCAACAAGCGCTTTTCTTTAATGCCTTTCTAGCTAGACATGATGATGGCAATGATGCTCACATAAAAGATAAGAATTGAAACATAACGTGAGCATCATGAAGCATATGACTAGAACATTTAAGTCTAACCCACTTCCTATGCATAGGGGTTTTGTGAGAAAACAACTTATGGGAACAATAATCAACTAGCATAGGAAGGTAACACGAGCATAGCTTCAAGAATTTAAGCACATAGGGAGGAAACTTGACATTATTGCAATTCCTACAAGCATATGTTCCTCTCTCATAATAATTTTCAGTAGCATCATGAATGAATTCAACAATATAACCAGCACCTAAAGCATTCTTTTCATGATCTACAAGCATAGAAAAATTACTACTCTCAACATAAGCAAATTTCTTCTCATGAATAGTAGTGGGAGCAAACTCAATAAAATAACTATCATGTGATTGAAAATTAAGATCAAGATGAAAAGTTTCATGGTTATCATTATTGTTTAAAGCATACGTGTCATCACAATAATCATCATAGATAGGAGGCATGCTTTCATCATAGTAAATTTGCTCATCAAAGCTTGGGGGACAAAAAATATCATCTTCATCAAACATAGCTTCCCCAAGCTTGTGGCTTTGCATATCATTAGCATCATGGATATTCAAAGAATTCGTACTAACAACATTGCAATCATGCTCATCATTCACATATTTTATGCCAAGAATTCTATGTAATTCTTCTTCTAGCACTTGAGCACAATTATCCTTTCCATCATACTCACGAAAGATATTTAAAAGGTGAAGCATATGAGACAAACTCAACTCCATTTTTTGGTAGTTTTCTTTTATAAACTTAACTAGTGATAAAACAAGAAACAAAAAGATTCGATTGCAAGATCTAAAGATATACCTTCAAGCGCTAACCTCCCCGGCAACGGCGCCAGAAAAGAGCTTGATGTCTACTACACAACCTTCTTCTTGTAGACGTTGTTGGGCTTGCAAGTGCACATGTTTGTAGGACAGTAGCAAATTTCCCTCAAGTGGATGACCTAAGGTTATCAATCCGTAGGAGGCGTAGGATGAAGATGGTTTCTCTCAAGCAACCCTGCAACCAAATAACAAAGAGTCTCTTGTGTCCCCAACACACCCAATACAATGGTAAATTGTATATGTGCACTAGTTCGGCGAAGAGATGAAGATACAAGTGCAAAATAGATAGTAGATATAGGTTTTTGTAATCTGAAATAATAAAAACAGCAAGGTAACGAGCGATAAAAGTGAGCGTAATCGGTATTGCAATGGTAGGAAACAAGGCCTAGGGTTCATACTTTCACTAGTGCAAGTTCTCTCAACAATAATAACATAGATAGATCATATAACAAGCCCTCAACATGCAACAAAGAGTCACTCCAAAGCCACTAATAGCGGAGAACAAACGTAGAGATTATCGTAGGGTACGAAACCACCTCAAAGTTATTCGTTCAGATCGATCTATAAAAGAGTTCATACTAGAATAACACCTTAAGATACAAATCAACCAAAACTCTAATGTCACCTAGATACTCCATTGTCACCTCAAGTATATGTGGGTATGATTATACGATATGCATCACACTATCTCAGATTCATCCAACCAACATAAAAGTACTTCAAAGAGTGCCCCAAAGTTACTACCGGAGAGTCAAGAACGTGTGCCAACCCCTATGCATAGGTTCATGGGCGGAACCCGCAAGTTGGTCACCAAAACATACATCAAGTGGCACATGATATCCCATTGTCACCACAGATAATCACGGCAAGACATACATCAAGTGTTCTCTTTAAGACTCAATCCGATAAAATAACTTCAAAGGGGAAACTCAATTCATCACAAGAGAGTAGAGGGGGAGAAACATCATAAGATCCAACTACAATATCAAAGCTCGGGATACATCAAGATCGTGCCATAGAGGGAACAAGAGAGAGAACACGAGAGAGAGAGAGAGATCAAACACATAGCTACTGGTACATACCCTCTGCTTCGAGGGTGAACTACTCCCTCATCGTCATGGATAGCACCGGGATGATGAAGATGGCCTCCGGTGATGGGATCCCCCTCCGGCAGGGTGCCGAAACAGGGTCCCGATTTGTTTTTGGTGGCTACAGAGGCTTGCGGCGGCGGAACTCCCGATCTATCTTCTGTTATGGAAGTTTTAGGGTACGTAGGTTATTATGGGTGCAAGGGGTACGTCGGTGGACCTCCGGGGTGCTCACGAGCCAGGGGGCACACCCAGGGGGAGGGGGCGCGCCCCCCACCCTCGTGGGCAGCCCGGGACTCCCCTGACATGCACTCCAAGTCCATCAGGTTACTTTCCTTCCAAAAATAACTTCTCCAGTTGATTTCGTTCCGTTTTGACTCCGTCTGATATTCCTCTTCCTCGAAACACTGAAATAGGCATAAAACAACAAATCTGGGCTGGCCCTCCGGTTAATAGGTTAGTCCCAAAAATAATATAAAAGTGGATAATAAAGCCCAATATTGCCTAAAATAGTAGATAAAGTAGCATGGAGCAATCAAAAATTATAGATACATTGGAGACATATCACGCCTCAGGTGGTTGATCTGCGGTGTAATTAGGCACCTTACGTGGACCCTTGAAATCCTTGGGCAGTCGCACATTACGGAGAGCCGGAATGAGACACGGGACTCCCCAGGAACTGAAGGCAAGCCCGGTGCCTCGGTCTACTAACACCGCTGGCTGAACCATGGCGAGTTGATAACGGCCCGCATATTGTGCTGCTAAAGCGGCCTCCCTTCATGCTCTGCCATTATCCACCACGTCCTAAGCATTTGCCTCACCGTGCGCCAAATTGGGTCCTTGAGGGGCATTACGGCACCGTGCACTGCTAGACACGTCCGGTTCATCTATGTGCCTGCTATAGCTTTTGCTCGGACGGGGGGTTGAATGAATTCTGTCCCGGCTATAAGAATAAGCCTGCTACTACACAACGGTGGTTTGAAGAAGATCTCTGGCCCGCCGCGTCTCAATCGCCGCCAGTGAATCGCCCTCCATTGGAATAGCTGCCAGGCGAGATGCTGCAGCAATCATATTATCCAAAGGGCTAGAAAAGTGACACGGTGGTGTTGATACGCATTGCGGCAGGTTATCCGTTCGACGAGGCGGATTCGTCATCCGTGGTTGATCCGGCGCTGCCCTAGGTGCGTCGGTCCGGTTTGCAGCTGCCGGATTACTCGGCCCAGCCCCCGGCGTATTAAAGAGATTTAGTCCTTCGAAGACCGGCTGCATACGAGATCGGTACTTCCTTCGCATTACATCGTTTAACGCGTTCTGATCCAACATGAGCCGATAATTCTGCGTCTGGATCTACTGTGACTGAGCATCCAAAGCGGCCCGTTCTTCAGCTGCCAGGTCCTCCTTAGCCTGTGTTATCTGGTCCTTTAGCTTGGTAACCTCCGCATTATGCTGATCCTGCATCTCCGGGGTAACTGTCGTGGTTAAGAAGGTCGCCCAGGCATCCATCAAACCAGAGAGAACTTGAGCCGGCTGGCGCACCGGGCCTCCTGCCACGGCTGCTGATCTGGAAATCATTGCTGCTGTAGATGAAGACTGCAAGGTGGGCTGTGTTCCGGCCATGAAAACAGCAACCCGACTTGGCGGTTCAAAGGGGTCCAGAATATTGTTACCATCGGAATATCCTTCAAACACACCATCATGAACCTGGTACAGGGACTCGGTTTCACCGGTGGATGACTCGCCATCGGAATAAACGGCCGTCTCACCTTCGGACACCGGTTCAGATCCGATCCCATGGACAAATCCTACGAACGCACGCTTCATGGAGGGCTTAATCCAGGCAGGACTCGCACGCTGAGCCGTCTCGACGAGGTCGGTGCAAATGTCCGGCTCAGGGCCCGGTTTGCCAATCTTGCCGATGAAGACATGAATTCCGCCAAAGGGGACCCGATACCCGTACCCGGCCTCAGGGCCCCATCCTTCGTCATTGATGTAGAGCTTGCCGTGACAACTCTTGTTCATCCGGCCAACCGCGTACCCTTTGAGTCCTTCAAAGCTTCCCTTCAAGAACTCGAAACCATCGTGCAATAGCCCCACGGTGGGCGCCAACTGTCGTGGAAATATCACGTCAGATGTCCTCATGAAAGGACTTAGTCATGGAGCCATCGCGACAGGTTAGCTTGAAGGGGTTAAACCGGACAAAGGACACGAGAGTTTATACTAGTTCGGCCCCTTACGATGAAGGTAAAAGCCTACGTCTAGTTGTGATGGAATTGATTGGGTTTCGATGACCAGGGAGCAAATACGCTTTGCCTGGGTCTCGAGTTTGTTGTTTCTTGTCCCTGAACCGCCATCGGGTCGTCCCTTTATATACACAGGTTGACGCCCGACCGGTCTACAGAGTCCCGAGGCCGGCTCAGACAAGAGTTCGGCTCGGTCTCCCCTTTCCTAACTTACAACACAAGTTATACAATCATAGAGGTTTACAACTATGGGCCCTAATCCGACTTTGGGCTCTGGGCCTCTAAGCTTCATCCATAAAGCGCCATCTTCTGGATCTTTATGGGCTTCAATGTAGCTGAGGGTGAACTGGCCCCTCCTGGGCGGTTTACCCTTAATAGTTATATCCCCAACACCATTCTAGGGGCTATGCACATTCATGCGTGCGTATGCGGCGTCCTTCTCCGGCAACCGTCGACCCAGTATTGGTCGGCTTCCATGGTGTCTTCTCTCCCCGCTGTTTGCCATCGCAAGCGATCCGATCGGTCACGGCTTCGGCGGTGGGTGAAACTTGCGGTGGCTCGTCATTCGGCCACACATCAAGTCGTGGCAATCGAGCCCGACGAAACTCTCTATGGCATGTTCGATCTGGCGACTGGCTCCGTCGAGACCATATCCGAGTGCGATAGAAGCGACCCTGCGGCTGATGTTTTAATGGTCGACGGACCGCATAGTCCGCCTGGCTTCCACCGTGATGATGGCGGTAATGGTGGCGGCGATCCGTCGTGTGTTCACGAGGAGTACCGTCCCGAACCCCTCTCTTCGCAGCAGAGGGAAGAACTTCGTCGCTGCAACATGGATGCACTTCACACGCCCATCATTGGGGAAACCCCTGAGGCTCAGGCCTTGGAAGAGGTGCGCCTGGCCAATTTGGCCGAGCGTACTCGACTGGAGAACCTTCAGCATGCACTCGACGAGCGCGCTCGGGAGCGGATCCCCGAGTCCAGTCGACAACAGCTTTTTCCGCCTCAACCTAAGGTATACCGCACTCTGATTTAAAATCTCACTGCTGCGCCCGTATAGCAGAGTCAATTCAGCCTTCCCAGTCGGAGGCTGGCAGAGGTTTGATGCAGATCTGGGCTTTACTCCGGGCAGCAGGGGAACAGAACACATCAGTGTCCCAGTCACGGGACATGATTCATAGCAGGTCCGTCGTGGCGGATACAGTTCAGTCGGCCCATAGCCCAAGATCGCCTCTGCGGTGTGGAGGTCGTGGGCATCAGCAGGATCAGTACAGGAACCATGGGCAATATGATCACCGACTCGGCCATGACGACCGTCAACGGCTGCCCACGCCTCCTCCGAGGAGTGGGTCATATGTGCCTCGGCAATACGATGATAGACGCCTTCATAGTGCCGAGCGCAGAGTACCGGTCGACCCAAGAGAGCCAGGATTTGATGCAAGATCTATTCTTGTTCAAGGTCTAGTCAATCGAAACAGAGCGCACATAGAAGACCCTCACAAAGATCGTCCGACTGGCAGCAGAGTTCACGTTTCATGTCCAGAATGTTTCAGCAGAGCTATCAGAGCAGCAGTGATTCCTCCCAACTTCAGGTTGGCAACTGGAGTCAGCAAGTTCACTGGAGAGTCCAAGCTTGAAACTTGGCTTGAGGATTACTGAGTGGCTGTGCAGATTGGTGGCGGAAATGATGAAGTGACTAGGAAACATCTTCCTCTGATGTTGGAAGGATCAGCCAGAGTGTGGTTGACTCAGTTAGCCCCAGGCAGTATATTCAGTTGGGAGGAGCTTGCTCGAGATTTGTCAGAACTTTCGAGAGAACTTGCAAGCGGCCAGCAGGATTAACAGAGTTGTAGCATTGTGTACAGAAACCGAGTGAGACTCTAAGGGATTACATTCAGAGGTGGACCACTTTGCATCACACGGTGGAGAATGTATCTGAGCACCAAGCAGTGTGCACCTTCAAGGAAGGCGTTAAGTATCGGGAGCTGGTCCTGAAGTTCAGTCAGACTGGAGATATGTCCCTGACTCGGATGATGGAAATAGCCACCCGATACGCTAATGGAGAAGAAGAGGATCGACTGCGTAGTGGAAAGGGAAAACCAGTTGGCCAAGATGCCGGCGGAGGTAATTCCAGTCGGAAATAAAAACGCAAGGCGGAACCTGCAACGCCTGGTGAAATTGCAGCAGTAGTTCAAGGAAAGTTTAAAGGAAAACCTAAAGGGCCCTGGACCCCTGAAAAGGTAAAAGATCAAGCGGGCAATGATGTGTTGGATTTACTGTGTCATATTCATACGAAGAAGGATGAAGAGGGTAATCTGATTTATCCTAAGCACACCACTCAGCAATGTCGACTCCTGATCCAACAATTCCGAGAGAAACAACCCACCGAGAAGGAAAAGGAGTCGGACAAGGATGATGACGACGAGGAAGATGATGGTTATCCTAAGGTCAATTCCACCCCGGTGATTTTTGCTGATGTTGAGAGGAAAAGTCGATTGAAAGTTATCAACAGAGAAGTAAATATGGTTGCTCTAGCAACGCAGACCACATACCTGAAATGATCACAAACAACCATCACATTCGACCAGTCTAATCACCCAGCGCGTATAGCCACCCCTGGGAGGCAAGCATTGGTGGTCGACCTAGTGGTTGAAGGCACTCGTCTGACCAAAGTGCTTATGGATGGTGGTAGCGGCCTGAATATCCTTTATGCTGAAACATTGAAGGGGATGGGCATTCCGATGTCCAAGCTTAGCGAAATTCATATGAGTTTCCACGGTGTTATCCCTGAAAAGAAAGCCGAATCACTCGGCCAGATCGCCCTTGACGTGGTTTTTGGTGATTCCAAGAATTACCGCAAGGAGAAGTTGACATTTGAAGTAGTGGATTTCTAGAGTGCTTATCACGCTATTTTGGGTCGGCCTGCTTATGCACGTTTTATGGCTTGACCATGTTACGTGTACCTCAAACTGAAGATGCCTGGCCCTAAAGGAATGATCACAGTCACTAGTAACTGGCAGAAGGCAGAAGAATGCTTCCAGAAGGGTTCTAAAATTGCCGATGCACAAATGGCAGTAGTTGAACTCCAAGAATATCAAAAGAATGCAGACCCGAGTGATTTGCTCTGAGCCAAGAAGCTTGCCACATATTCTGCATTTCAGTCGTCTAGAGAAATGAAGCCGGTTCATATTCACCCGACCGATCTCAATGCTGCACCGACTCATATCTCAACAACACTCAACAACAAATAGGAAGAAGCGCTCATCTAGTTCCTCCATGAGAACTGGGACATCTTCGCATGGAAACCTTCTGACATGCCGGGTGTACCCAGGGTACTAGCTGAGCATCAATTGCGTGTTGATCCGAAGGCAAAACCCATCAAAGAGCACCTTCGGCGGTCCGCCGTGCAGAAGAGAAAGGCAATTGGCGAGGAAGTGGCTCGGCTTCTAGCGGCGGAGTTCATCCGAGAGATCTACCACTCCGAGTGGCTTGCCAATGTAGTCATGATCCCCAAGAAGGACGATTCACTTCATATGTGCATCGATTTCAAGCATATCAATCGGGCCTACCCGAAGGATCATTTCCCTCTCCCCCGCATCGATCAGATTGTTGACTCGACTGCGGGATGTGAGCGCTTTTATTTTCTAAATGCATATTCTAGGTATCATCAGATTCGATTGTATGGTCCCGATGAAATAAAAACGGCTTTCATCACCCCATTCGGGTGCTTTTGCTATATCACCATGCTATTTTGTCTCAAAAATGCTGGCGCCACATTCATGAGGATGATTCAGAAGTGCCTGCTCACTCAAATCAGTCGGAATGTGGAGGCATATATGGATGACATTGTGGTTAAATCGCGTAAAGGTTCCGACCTACTGACTGACCTCGCAGAGACCTTTGCCAACCTAAGAAGGTACGATATCAAGCTTAATCCATCAAAGTGCACATTCGGAGTCCCAGGTGGAAAGCTGCTCTGTTTCCTCATTTCCGAACGAGGGATCGACGCGAACCCAGAGAAAGTCAGCGCCATCCTCTGGATGAAACGCCCTGTGCGTGTGTACGACGTTCAAAAGCTTACTGGTTGTCTGGACGCCTTGAGTCGATTCATTTCTCATCTCGGTGAAAAGGCCTTACCTCTTTACCGATTGATGAAGAAATATGATAAATTCGAGTGGACTGATGAAGCTGACGCAGAGTTCGCAGAGCTCAAAGCCCTGCTTTCCACCCAGCCGGTGCTTGCTGCACCAATCAACAAAGAGCCTTTACTGCTTTACATTGCAGCCATTAGACAAGTTGTTAGTACAGTACTCACGGTCGAGCGGGAGGAAGAAGGAAAAATCTATAAAGTTCAACGCCCGGTATTTTTTTTGAAGTTTTGACTCCATCTAAGCAGAGATATCCGCATTATCAGAAGCTTGTTTATGGAATCTACATGACCGTGAAGAAGGTTGCACACTATTTCTCTGATCACTCCATTACAGTCGTCAGCGATGCACCATTATCTGAAATTCTGAACAACAAAGATGCAACTGGTCGAGTGGAAAAATGGGCAATTGAACTCCTTCCATTGGATATCAAGTTTGGGGCAAATAAAGCTATCAAGTCCCAAGCAATTGCAGATTTCCTTGCCGAGTGGATCGTGCAGCAGCTTCCGACTCAAGTTCACTCGGAGCACTGTACCATGTTCTTCGATGGCTCCAAGATGCTGAATGGTTTTGGTGCTAGCGTTGCAATGGTATCCCCCCGTGGGGACAAGCTCAGCTATGTTCTCCAGATTCATTTTGATTCCTCCAACAATGAAGCTGGATATGAAGTTCTTTTGTATGGGTTGTGTATGGCCATTTCACTCGGCGTCCGTCGCCTCATGGTCTACGGTGACTCGGATTTGGTAGTCAATCAAGTTATGAAAGAGTGGGATGTCAGGAGCCTGGCTATGACTGGTTATTGCAACACAGTAAGGAAGTTGGAAAAGAAGTTTGAGGGGTTAGAGCTTCACCATGTACCCCGACTAAAAAACCAAGCTGCAGATGAATTGGCAAAGATAGGATCCAAGAGAGAAACCATTCCTAGCAATGTGTTTTTTGGAACATATTCACTCACCTTCAGTTCAGGAAGATCCTTTCACTGAAGAGCCCCCACAGCCTAAGAGTGCCACAGATCCGACTGAAGTCGAAGTCCCAATAGTGGTTGACTTGATCATGGAGGTTTTGGTCATCACTCCCGACTGGACGGTGCCATACATTGCGTACATTCTTAGGAAAGAACTTCCAGAGGATGAAGAAGAGGCTCGACAGATCGTCCGACGATCCAAAGCCTTTACTATGATAAGAGGACAGTTGTTCAGAGAAAGTGTAACTGGAGTAGTTGCATCACGCCAGAAGAAGGTCGAATGATCCTCAATGATATTCACTCGGGGACCTGTGGTCACCATGCATCCTCTTGGACCATCGTGGCCAAAGCATACTGGTGCCGGATTTTACTGGCCACATGCCAACGAGATGGCGAAAGAAATAGTAGATAAATGCGAAGGCTGTCAGTTTTACTCCAACATGTCCCATAAACCCGCGTCAGCTATAAAGACTATTCCGCTCGTCTGGTCTTTTGCTGTCTGGGGGTTAGATATGGTTGGACCTTTGAGGACTGGCAGGAGTGGCTTTACCCATGTGCTCGTAGCAGTCGACAAGTTCACCAAATGGATTGAAGCCAATCCCATAAAAAACCTTGAAGCGAGTACAACTGTTAGTTTCATGAGAGAATTAACATTTAGATATGGTGTTCTGCACAACATCATCACTGATAATGGGTCAAACTTCGATTCTGACGAGTTCAGAGTTTTTTGTGCTTCCCAAGGCACTAGGGTCGACTATGCTTCGGTCGCCCATCCTCAGTCGAATGGACAGGTTGAAAGAGCAAATGGATTGATTCTCAAAGGACTGAAACCTAGATTGATGCGTGACCTCAAGCATGCAACAGCGCCTGGGTCGATGAACTTCCATCAGTAATTTGGGGATTGAGGACGACTCCTAATCGGTCGACTGGCCGAACTCCCTTTTTCTTAGTCTATGGAGCCAAAGCCGTACTCCCGAGTGATTTGCTTCACAATGCACCCCGAATCAAACTTTTCTCAGAAGATGAAGCAAACAGGCTCGGCAAGATGCAGTTGATCTCCTGGAAGAGGAAAGAGAGATGGCTTTGATCCGGTCTACCATTTATCAGCAAGACTTGCGTCGATTCCACGCCAGAAATGTGAGTGGTCGAGCATTTCACGAGGGAGACTTGGTCCTTCGGGTGGACCAGCAAAAACCATAGAAACTCGCTCCTGCTTGGGAAGGCCCCTTCGTCATCACCAAAGCGCTCCACAATGGAGCATACCATCTTTACAACGTCGAGCACAATAATGACGAGCCACGCGCTTGGAATGCGGAGCTGCTCCGCTCCTTTTACAATTAAGCATTCAGACTATTAATATGTAATAAGAGATACCTTCTAGTTTGATTATAAAAGATTTTACAGTCTCCTGAATGATTGTTGTTCCTTTTTACATGGTTTGAATCCCCCAGTGGGTGTATTCGCTGCGAATCCGTTTCGTCTAAGTTTAGAAAAATCCCACCGAGTGGTGAGCAATCCTCTCACTCAGGGGCTTAGCTGCGAATCCGTTTCGCCTAAGTTTAAAAAAATCCTACCGAGTGGTGAGCAAGCCTCTCACTTGGGGGCTTAGCTGCGAATCCGTTTCGCCTAAGTTTAAAAAAAAATCCTACCGAGTG